>NC_142042.1:36655817-36956317 GCF_982192425.1 Myodes glareolus
ACTGAATGGTGATGGGGTTTGCCTTGGCTTCATCAGTTTTTATCCTGTCGGTGAAAAGAAATGCAAGACTTTCTTCTTCATTTTCCACTCCATATTGTTAGTTGGTTTTTCACAGGCTGCTTTGTGCTGATGGGTTCCTGCCTTATCATCCGTTGGCATAATAAAAATGACATGAGGGTGGGAAGAGTCCAGGTCTCCTTGGGATGGAATGGAGCAGCTAGCGATGGGAACACAGCAGGCTATTGGGGTTGCCTCCCCGTTCCCCACTTCACTATGACCCAAATCTCCATTTTTTTTAAAAAAGAATAATACACGTGCTTGCTGCACAGTGCTTGTTACAGGCTCCGTGCTTTTGTGGTTGGGCATATGTTCATGTGCAGAGCAGCCTGACTCCAGCATTGGGCGTTGTTCCTGCAAGGTCAGGTTGCTTCTCTGGAGGCCGTTCTGCATTCACATGTGAGATTCTACTCCTCCCTCCACAGTGGTACCGGGCCCTGGGCTGTGTGCTGTTGGTGTCCAGCAGCAGAGCCAATTCAGGACAGGTTAGCTTTAATCACATCTCTACTCCGTTGAGGTTCCCTCAGCCCCGCCAGGCAGAAAGGATTGCCAGCCAGTGTGGGGTCCTGATCATCACCATTCTGAGAGGGTCTAGGCAGAAGCCACGTGTGATAGTTTTGGAGACTCGTTCTGATGGAGCAGGACAGGCATGCTAATCACGAGTGCAGAGAGGCTGTGGTGACTCATGCACACCTATTTGTCACTGCTTGTGTGTGTGTGTGTGTGCATGCGCGCACTCACGCGTATGCGAAACTATCATCCAGGGTCTTCTACCCAGACTAAGTGTTCACAATGCATTAAAATAGTGGCTAAAAATGCAGACTTAGTCCATACATATTCTGTTTTTATGGATAAATAACTGCTTGTCAGCATATATTTCTTCTATGTGTTGATGTTTCTGGAATTTTCCAGGTTGGGGACACACTGTTTCAGGCATTTCTTTCTATTATGTAGTTTATTTTGGATGGTTGATCATTTAATTCTTTTAAGTGGGATGTCAGTAACAAACAAGAGCTCCCCATTGCCTCAGAGGAGGCATGGTTGCCCATGTCTATTGACAAGTACCTCCCTCAACTTTCTATACAGGAGAAATACCTGGAATTCATGGGGCATTGTGTCAAGCCCTACGATAAGCACTTCACATGACATTCATGAGACTTTTAGGAAATAGGTACAATAATTATTTTTATAGTAATAAACCTATGGTGTAGAGAAATAGCTTCCTCTCTCCCTTCTTCCCTCCCTCTCTCCTTCTCTCTCTCCTTTCCTTCAGTGAAGGAGCAAGATAGTACAGACACAATACAAAAGTCCTCCAGTTTGTATTGCTGCTGAAGCCATTCTAGGTTTAACTAGAATCTGCTATCCTCTATAAAGAAACCCATTGAAAACTACCCAACTCTATTCTAGGAACCAAAAGTCAGGATGTTCTAGCTGAGTTTTCTTCACTTCTATTAAAACAACTTGCTTCAAACTGGTTACTTCTGCAGATTCCTCATTCATCCGAGGGAGATGCCAGGATATAGTTTCTATCTTTAAAAACCCCGTGTCTGGACACTCAGTGCTACACCCAGGCCTCTCCCCCCCAAACACTTGGGTGGTTCCAGATGCCTGAAATAAGGACTTACCCTGAAATAAGGCTATACACTGTGTCTGAGTAGGGATATCTGGTGAGCTGCCAGAACAGTTCTTCCTTGTTTCCTCTCTTCCATCTTCCTTTCTCCCCTCCCTTCTCCCTCCTTCCTTGTGTAGTCCTATTGCCCCTCTCTCACTCTCTCTTTGTTAAGTCACAGTGACACAATGACACAGTTTATTTGGATCATTACCTTCCTCAATCTGGACGCACCCTTGGTTGGCTATTTAAGCAAGATGCCCCCCCTCCTTATAGTACAAACAGTAGCACATGCCCCAGTTTAGGTCGGCCCATTTCTTTTCTGGGTGTGAACATTTTAAGCAGAGTGCGTGGTAGGTGCAATTGCGGCTAGAAAAGCTTTATCCATACTTTACCCTCTTGGTATATTAATATGCTCTGCTACTTCTATCCCTGGAGACACTTTTATTTCTACATTTTTAGAATCCATTTGTTACCTATTCAGTTCTTAGAGTCACACTATTTTTGTTGTTGTTGTTGACAAATTCTTTTTTTTTGATCTAACTAGTCAATCTGAAGTGCAATAGTTTTTAACCAAAGAATTTTTATCATATGTAGCCAGTCACCATGACATTCATCCCATGCCTTCTTTGAACCATTTTCTTGAACCACTGTGAGCATCCTCTGACATCCTTCCTTCCTTTATCTGCTTCTGGCATCTTGACTCTTCCTCATAATGGCCAAGCCAATTTTCTCTCATTCAGGCTTTTGACTTCTTAATAACCATTCGAAAAGTATGGGATTGGCTTTCTTAAAAACAGGCGCCATGTCTTTAGATTCACTGGTAACAGTTGGGGCCATTCTGAAAGGGGTGTGTACCAGTTATCTGTCAAGAGCTGTGACATCCGAGGCAAGCCACAGGATTTCTCTTCTGACTTCTCCATGTTTATCCAGTGAGACTTATCTGGCTTATCACAATGACTCCTGAGACCCAATTTTGTGCTGTTGTATGTACCATTTGCTTTTTGCAGGCCTGTTTTAGGTGTTCATTGTCCCTACTGTCTCAGATGAACTTGTCAGTCGCCATCAATACAAAGGAAAGGTACTTTGAAAGGATGTGAGCTTTAGAAGATTATCCGGGATAACTTGGAAGAGGAAAGGCAGAAGTAGGAAAGGCCTTACTCTGCACTTCTAGCAGGAGGGAGGATGGTCTGGGGGCGGGGCTAGAGTGGGGGAAAGGACAGGGGCATGGTGAGGGCTGGAGAGGCCGGGCATCTAGTCACACCTTTCCTTCCCAAGGTCTGTCTACTCTTCTCTAGCATGGTGTACAGCATGGTTTTATTTTCCCTTTAGCCATCTGGTCCTGCAGGTCTTCAAAGATGCTGAGAATGGACATTTGTTAAACTCCTAGGTGATGGCAGTACAGAAAGCGTCTCTGCTTGACCACTTTTCTACCTGGACTCACATCTGCCCACTTATTTCCTGGCAACAATGGACTCTACTTAGGGACTTGGTGGTTTGGTTGATTCAGTTCAGTGTATGACCAAGCTCCCAGCTCTTAGGTGGACATGTGTTTTAGCCAACTCATTCCCTTTACCCATGATCGGGAAGTTCAACTCTAAGTTTTTTTTTTTTCAAGTTCCCATTATCTTTCTAACAGTCAAGAGTGCATCGTGGAACCACTAATAGTTTTCATGCTACACAGTAGAGAGATGGGATTAGCATGAGGCAGATTTCTGTGGGCATTGTTGGCGCACCTGAATCCATCCTTGCCAGTCTAGAACTACCCCGGGGTTTTCACTTCTCCTTAAGCAGTTTCGTTTTTTTCCTCCGGAGACAGGGTTTTTCCTGTGTAGCCCTGGCCGTCCTGGAACTCACTCTGTAGACCAGGCTGGTCTTGAATTCAGGGATCCACTTTCCTTTGACTCCTGAGTGCTGGGATCAAAGGCATGCGCCACCATGCCCGGTCAGCAGTTTCCCTTTTAATTTATTAATTTCCTGCAATTTCTGATAAACTGTAGGCTCTCTGCTGTTCACAGAAGGGATACCCAGCCAGTTCTGGGGATAGGCTTCTTACAGCCTCCAAAGTGTTACCGTGTCTTTCTCTATGAACCTTTTCGCTGTGTGCATGGTTCAGGGCCAGATGGTATTGTTTCTCAGGTGCTGTTCTCCATTTTGAGACAAGGTTTTCTACTGGCTTGGAGCTTTCCACGTAGTCTAGGCTAGTTGGATGGGAGGTCCTGGGAATAAAATGTCTCTACTTCCTTGGAGCTGGGATTATGAACATGCATCAGGCTAGTTTCTGTGTGTGAGTTTGGGGGATTGAATTTTGAGGTCCTTATGGTTACAAAGCAAGCATTTTACCCACTGCTCCATCTTTCCAGCTCACTATGCAACCTCTTTAAAGAGGCCAGTGGAGAATACAGTGGGAGACGGGAGGCAACGGCTCTGCTTTCAGCTTGAACTAAAATAAAAAAAGATCTGCACAGGTGATCAAAACGAGGCTCCCTGCAGAAATGTCACCATGTGACAGGGGGGATTCATGGCTTTAAAAAATTATATTTTATTACAGTAGAGAAATAACTAATACATCTATAACATCTGAAAAACCCACAATTTTCTTCTTTACCTTCCCTTTTATGTCATAAATTTTAGTCATGGAGACTTGACCTGTATGAGACTGGTTTTAACCCAGAGATGGGGCATTTGGGCTGATACCCATCCAGGTGACTAAGAATTCTGTGAGCCAGGTACAAAGGACAAAGATGTTTCCTCCTCAGTTATGGCTGACAAGCTGAATCCTATCTTTTTCCTCAATGAAGCTTCTTCTAGATCACAACTGAAGCCCTGATAAGCTCCTCGGGACCTGCTGCTACAGAATCCATCAGAGAGAGTGCTCTGGATCATGGTGGGATTTGATTTATCAAATCAACTTGTTGCCCATCTAAAGCCTCTCTCTGCTAACTAGCATTACAAGCCACAGGACACCCGTCCACAGCCCCTCCGTTTCCACCGAGGCGACAGCATCACGAAGCAGGACAGTGTCCGTCCTGATTGAAGGCCGAGTCACACTGAGAGGGGGGTCTCGGGGCTGAATGGAAATGAAGACGTAAATGTGAAAATGGAAATGCACAGAGGGGTGAGGACGGCGGGGCCCAGAGCTGGCTGTGAGCGGAATGAAAGCTATCAAAGACGCTATTGGTGAGAGGAGAAGATAATGGAGAAGGCAGGGAAGCTCCGGGAAAATAAGACTTCATTTGCTTTCAGGACTCCTCTTGTGCTGGGAGTTGATTGGCTGTGATGGGTGGAAAACCTTGGTGATGTTTTAAACGGGTTGCATTTACAGCTCTCATAAGAGAAAAGGAAGCAGACACACGCCCTGGTCTTTTGGAGTTTTCTTAAGAAGTTTCAGTATTAGCTGAAATGGGATAATACTTCGGTTTGGGAATAAGACACAAGCAGAATGGGGGGTTTCATGGGCTACAGGTGCCCTTCACATATTAGCCCCATCCACACTCACAACTATTAACTTTGCTATTAAACCATTAATTTGTTTTAATCGATAAGCCCGTGTGTAAATTTGAGTGCCATGCTTGACAATGGCTGGATGTGAGGTCCTTCAAAGTTTTTGCCTTTTCACTCCTGTAATTTAGCTAGAGAGATATAGTTCTGGAATGAAGACACAGAACTGTCTATGTAACACCTGCTGACATCCACTGCTTCAAGGAGACAGACGATAAATAGAATTTGAGAGACTCGGGGATTAGAATGAATTGAGTCTGCACACTGATTATTAAAATTTTAGTTTATTTAGATATATGACTTACCTGTAAGTTAAGAAAAGCAGTTTCTTCTTAGATGTTATGAAGATTAGATGATATACCTGCAAACTGAATGTCCCATACAGGGTCATGTGTGTGTACATGTGTGTGCATGTATGTGTGCATGTATGTGTGTGTGTGTGTGTGTGTGTTATAGGTGAGTACCTGGGGAGGCTAGAGGCCAGTATCAGATGTCTTCCTCAGTGGTTCTTCCTTCTGTTTTTTTGAGGCAGTCTCTCTCAATATAGCTTTAGCTTATTGAGTGAACGAGCTGGCTAGTGAGATCTTTCTGTCCCCACTTTTCCAGGGTCAGGGTTGTAGGCACACGCCACCACACCGGCTTTTAAGGGATCTGATCTCAGCTCTTTGGGCTTACATACCATGTGCTTTACTGACTGACTGACCTCCTTGGCCTGCTTGGCCATCTTCCTGCACCCAAACGTTCCCACTGGAGTGGTGTGGTGAGGCATTTTTATTTCCACATCTTCGCCTTAAAAGAAGCAAAACAACTTGGACCTCCGAGGGTTCTCTGGCCTGAGGTCAAGGCTCATGTGGACTCACACGTGGCTAGTTGTCTTTGGCTTTCAACTCTGACTTCTGCTAGAAACTTGTTTGCTACCTTGTCTTCTCCTGTTAAAGATCTGGTTTCATTCCCCATCGCTCCACGACACAGCCACAAGGTTGTTGTACACTGCAGACTTCACTGAAAGTCTGAACAATACAGACGTAGGATATAAAGTGCATTTGAAATGAAGTCAGGTTTTCACAGTGTTCGCTACATCCTCTCTTCTGTCTTCAGGGAATTCTCATTTACGTCATGCTCCTTGAACTCAGGCAGACTTTCCTCGTTTGGAGCCCACACCTACTGTTCCTTCTGCTGTGTTTCAGAACCTCCTGTCTCCAGGTAACCTAACCCCCCCCCATCTCCATATATATCCTTGAAAAATGAAAACTTCTCTTACCTGTTCATATAGCTAATGAGTTACTTCATTTCCCATCAGGCTCTGGAATTTATCTTTGTGGAAATCCAGGTCTGCTTCAGAATCTGTATTTTTTTTTTTTTTTTTGACGTGACTCCTGACCTTCTCTGCAGTGTGGGAGTGCTGTGGTGGTTCATTTTGTAAAACAATATTTATTCTTGTTATATCTTCCAAACTGACCTGCCTGGTGTAGTGGTACATGCCTTTAACCTTAACAGCACCGAGGAGTTATAGTAAGAGGGTCACACAAGTTAGAAGTCACCTTAGATTCACAGTGAGTTTAAATATAGTCTTCGATGGGTGATGTAACATAGCGGTCGCATGCCCAAGGTACCAGCTTTAATTCCCAGCCCTGAGAAACGGAAGACCAAAACTGCCCCCATTAATCCTATAGCAGGTGCAAAGCTAATTATAAAATCAATGCAATGGTTTTACTTAATCAATTCTGAGTCGTACTGACAACAAGAATAAGGAGGACCTGGAGATTGTCTCCAGTCTGTAGAGTATGTGGCCCCCAACCTTGCATTCTAGAAAAGTTGCTAGGTCCTAGGCTTGGCAGAAGGGTTCATTCAACAACCAGCCAGGATCCCAGATAGTAAGTAAGCTGATCTGAGTTTGTGCTCTTGCGTGAGTTAGTCAAAGCGTGATGATTAACTAATGATCCCCAAAGCGGCACAAGGCAGTAGAAGTAAGGAAGCCTGTAAAAATCCTGGACCAAATATCTAGAACTGGTGTGAGCATGCCACGGACATGGGACATCCAGGTGGGCATGGGACATCCGGGGAAGGCCATTGCCTCTCTCAGGTATTTGGGCAGAAGCACCTTCTCAGACAGCTCCTCTCTGGCTATCCTCTGGACCACTTCTCACCAATTCTCCTTCCATTTTCTCCTTTTCTAAAGCGCTCACCGCCACTGGGCAGACTGTATGCATTATTCATTCTGCTCTGTTTTCTTTGTTTCCTACTGGAATATATGCGGCTTAGCATGTGATTCTGGGTCTGGTTTGTACTTGTGGACCAGCCTGGCCTAGAGCCAGGTTCATTGTGGGCTTGGTAAATTTTGTTGACTGTTTACTGACTAACAGCGGAGTTGGGGCTTTAACAACAACGCCTTGGTTTCTTCTGAGTGCTTTATTCTTGAAGAAGATTCATGTCCATCACCTCAGTTAACCTCCCACCAACCTGGGCGCTAGATAGAGACAAGTTTGGGGTAGTAATATGAGGGGTAATAATATGGGTTATTATCTATAAGAAATAAGCTGTGGGGGGTGCTTAATCTTGCTCTTTTGAGTCCATATTCAACTCTTTACCCCAAGTCACAACAAAGTATTGCTTTGTACTCAACATAACAAATACTTTGGGGCAGAAAGAGTGATAGAAGTATTCTGGGCTAAGTACCACAAGACTCTCTGTTGGCCCATTATCCTCGTCTGAAATGCTCGGAGGAGAGGGGCTTGTCTGCCAAAACGAGGACAGGTACCGGTGCACCACACCAGCTGCAGTCTCAGATGCTGAGGCTCTGTGCCAAAGGTAACAAAACCAGCCCAGACTCGCAGTGAGCTTTTCATGTGCAGGTCTTAATGAGCCCAATCGCTCCGGGGGAGAAATGTACCCATCTCTGAGGGTGATGGGCTTGGGGACTCATGCTTCTGGTAGTAAAAACTCATATCTGACAAGATATTGGCAGCCACGTTTTTCTAGTGTTTATCATTAACTCTTATTTTTATTCATTTTATTTCCGAGACAGGGTCTTAACTCTGTAACCTAAGTTGTCTTGGATCTCCCTTTATAGGCAGGCCCCTCTAACACTTGCGGCAACTCTCCTGCCACAGCCTTCCAAGTCCTGGGAATAGAGCATGGGTCACCACACACAGCTCCAGGTTTTATTTTTCAGCGTTTACTAGCAACTCCATTGGTGAGGTCTCAGGAGCTGCATTTCCAGCCAGGTGAAGCTGAGGCTGCTGGGTTGTGGTGGCTGTACTCGGAGTGCCGCTGAGGTTGGGGTTGATCACGAGATTCCCCTGTGTAACCATACTTCCTGTAGGGGTCACCCTTCATGGCCAGTCCTGACCACTCTTTCGGTCGTTGCCCTGGGTCATGCTCTGTGGCCACACTGGCCTCCACCCTGTTCTCTCAGGAAGCTCAACACGCTCCTGCCTCAGGGCTTCTGCACCTGCCTTGCCTTTTGCCTGTAATGTATTTATCTCTAGATATCTGTATCACCCAAGCTGCGTCTTCCTTCTGTAGGCCCAGACTCTGCCTCTCCAGCGAGGCAACCCCTGAGCTCCCCACTGCCTGCTGTTGCCTTGACGGTCCTCATCACCTTAGAAAACACCGGCTAATTACACACTTAATTTGCTCTTTGCTTACTCCCTGTGAGCATATAAAGTCCTAGGACAGATCTTCCTCTTGTATTAGCTATAGTGTCCAGGATGCTGTTCACCAGCTCCGGCAGGCTCTTCAAAAGTCCATTCTGCTGAATGAGCCAAGGCTCAGGCTTGCTATTTTGTAAGCAAAGACTTTCTTTCCTGTTTCAGGAAGGGGTTTCATCTCTCAAGGGTACAGTCTTGTTTGAATTTTTATTTATTCGTTTTTGAAAAGGAAAGAATGCCAAAAAAAAAAATGCCCCTTAAGGGTTTCAAGACTTATATAAGTAACTTTCCTCAACACTGTAACAAAATACAACAGTGCCACGCCTCTCATGGTTTGGTCCTGGAACCCAGACTAGGGATGGAGAGGGAATGAAGAAAGGACAGATAGAAAAAAAATGACACATGGACACTAAAATGCTGGGGTCAGGTTGGACAGTGTACATCCTAAAAGAGCCACATCAACTACCCAAACAACCTGGGACCTCAGCATATTTTATATCTAATCTCAGTGATCCACTTCCTCCAGCTAGGACCCGCCTCCTCCAGCTAGGACCTGCCTCCTCCAGCTAGGACCCGCCTCCTCCAGCTAGGACCTGCCTCCTCCAGCTAGGACCTGCCTCCTCCAGCTAGGACCCGCCTCCTCCAGCTAGGACCCGCCTCCTCCAGCTAGGACCTGCCTCCTCCAGCTAGGACCTGCCTCCTCCAGCTAGGACCTGCCTCCTCCAGCTAGGACCCGCCTCCTCCAGCTAGGACGCACCTCCTCCAGCTAGGACCCGCCTCCTCCAGCTAGGACCTGCCTCCTCCTGCTAGGACCCGCCTCCTCCAGCTAGGACCCACTTCCATAGTTTTCAGGAGGAGGGTTAGCTAGTCTCCATAGGTGACTGTAGGGAAGCAGTCTCAAACTGTAAACATCTTGGGGGAAGGAACCTGCACACAAAATGGCTAGTCTATGTTCCACAGCCACCGGGATGCTATATGGAGGGGAGCATGCCTGGCCAGGGTCCCTGGAGGACAGCAAGGGGCAGAGGAGATGCCAGCAGCCAAAAGCCAGTATCATTCCTTTCTGGGACTTTCGCAACATTTGTTTTTGACACAAAAGAGGAAGTTTCGTTAATCTCAATGAAAAAGTAATGTAATTTCAAAGAGTTAATCTCTAGAAATTTCAAAATAATCAAAAAACACAAGTCACGGAATCACCTGTATTCACTACCACTGTCATCATGCCGTAATTATTCTAATACTCAGTGAAGCAAATAGAACATTAGAAAATTCATGTATCTTTGCCTTTCTAGGTCTGGTTCCTGCCCTCTGTCACGAGTGTTAAGTATTTCCCCTTGGCAACGGGAACAGGTGGACTGATCTTTGACAAAATACATTTCAAGAACTACAGTTGGAAGGAAAGTCACAGAATGGGACACTTGAGTCAGTGCACACCCACGTGGTGCGGCCGTATGGTTGTCCCTTACATAAGATGTTTCTGAGCGGAACGGGAGCATCAGGAAAAAAATCACTGCTGTGTAAGAACAGCTCTCCATCAAGAACATCTTTCCACGAGAGGAAGAGATAACACTCTAATCTCATTTCAAGATAATGTCAATTTAATTTTACATATTCTCTTAAGGATTCAAAGATTTTTAAAAAAAAAACCTTTGTGGTGCTAAGCGCTAGAGAAACACACTCGCAGGTGGATTCAATTTTACTCATCGAATAATTGTGTAGGTGAAAGAAGCCCTCGAAATGAATTAGATTCATGATTGATTAATGATTAGTTTCATTCATTCTTGGTTCATGGTACTTAGGCAGAAAGCTTCCCGTACTGTGTTTGTTTGCAGAGCTCCATCTGACTAACCTTTGGTGTTGGGGACTATATAAATTGGCAATTACATGCACTTTAAACAGAGGAATATTATGTAGAATTAGATTGTACAGTGGTTCAGGTTGAACCCAGTTCATCCTAGCAAGTCTTTTGCTTATTAAAACTGCAATGGCTATAAAATCTTTATATAACTCGAAGAGCAGTACTCTTTTACAAAACAATCACATTCTCAGGGTGTGGAAAGAATGAGATATTAAAATATAGTTGAATCATGAATGACATTGGCTGGCACAGCTCTTTCCCTTTGCTTCTTTCACATGTAGCACTTAATTCTGGATGGTGCTCCTGAGACATCTATCTCGGCCCCTATCCTGGAGGGGGGGCAGACAGTGCACGGCTCCATGCTTTGTTACAAGTATTTCCCATAGGAAAGAAAGTTCATATATTTTAAAAATTCTACCCAGATATTTCCATTAAGAATATAAATATATTGGTTATGTTATATGCTGATTATTTTGGTTAAAAATTTCTTTTCTGCTCCTCCCTCTAAACCATCCATACCCCTCCTTGCTCTCTTTCAAATTCGTGACCTTTTTTTCTCATTATTGTTGTTATTTGAATGTATGCATACATATATTCATTCATATTCCAAAATATAACTCAACAGTCTGTATAGTACTACTTGTATATATGTTCCTAGGGCTGTCTTTCTGGGAAAGATTATTTTTTTTTCCCGTTTGCAGCATTTCTTAGCTGCCTGTAGTTCCTTGTATAGGGTTGAGAGCTCGTGACGTGTTGTTGTTCCCCATACCCCTCCACCTTCGAATGTCTATTGTTGTTCTTGTTCATATTTATGCAGGCATTTTGGTGAGGCTTTTGAGTGTAGCTTCTGACCTTACTCATTAGACACAATCTCAGAGCCAAACTCCTTGATCCTCTGGTTGTTCCAATCTTCACACCCCCTCTTCCCTGAGCCTTAGGTACTGAATTGTTTTGTAGATGTATCCATTGGGACAGGATTCACAACTCTGCATTTTGACTGGTCTGGTTTTCTGCAGTGGTCTCCATCTGTTGCAAAGAGGAGTTTACTTGATAAGGTGTGAGGACTACACTTATCTGTGGGTATAAGAACAAACATTTAGAATGTAGTTAGGGATTATGCTGGTTTAGCGAAGTGGTGGTTGTAGGTCTCCAAGATTCATGACTTCACTAGCCCTGGGCAACTGGCTAGGTTTCCAGGCATGATATCCCTTGTGTTGATTTCCTTCTAGAGAGTTGTTGGTTACTGCCAAAGTATGTGTGCCATGCCACTATTTCACTCTTGGGTTACAGTGCTGTGGTGGTCATTGTTGTGGTTCATAGGTATAGCTAAGGAGGACGGTTGGTTGCTTTTCTCCTTTGGAAGCGTGCATGTTGCCTTTTAGTACCATGAAAGCCAGCCCTCAGGGAGGGGATATTTAGGTCAAGACCAGCTTAGACATTAGATTTAGGCAGTTTAAACAAGTTTTTTCTTTGTCCTTTTTTATTCTAAAAGTAGAATGAGAAAGACACTAGATTTATTAATGAAGGCTATCATATACAAAATTATATGACCGGCAGCCCACACTTACAGAAGGTTGACCATGTAGCAGGTACCTTCCTAAATGCCATCTGGAAGCCACAAAGTAGGTACACCTATGGAAATCAAGTTCAACTTAAGAGTGTACAGTGCTAGGAGGCCCAGAGACCACTTGACTTACTGTACAGAATTTCCCCGAAATTCTGATAACTATAACCAAGTAAATTTAGAAATGCCACATAGAACACAATATTGGAAAATCTCTGTGGTAACTCTGGAAATTGTCACAGTGAAAACAAATTCCCCAGCAGTCTTCCTGTGATGAAATAGAAATGTTAATAAAAATATCTTAAAATAATGCACAACGTGTCTTCTCGCTGGGCAGTGGTGCTAGTGGTTCATGTCTTTAAGCCCAGGATTCGGGAGGCAGAGCCAGGCGGATTTCTGTGAATTCCAGGCCAGCCTGGTCTACAGGATGAGTTCTAGCACACTCAGAACTGTTACACAGAGACACCCTGTCTCTGAAAACAAGCAAACAAAACAAAACCCAAACTAAAGTGCTTCCCTCCTTTCTTCTTATTAAAGGATCACACTTACTAATACTCAGAACAGGTGCCCGTGGAGTACGCTTGGAGAATCTGCTGATACAATCCCACAACTCTGGGAAGAGGCACCACATGAGGGAGGAGTTCATAATTTGATATTCTCTCTGAGGGGGCAGTTTGTAGGGTACTCAGTAACACTCTGGAAAAGAGCTATAGTTAATTAGATAGAGATGAGCTTCTCACCATAGAGTAACAATGACTTCAAATTGGTAGAGAGCTTGTCATCGAATACAACAGCAAGTACTTCCACAGGACACTAATCTAGGTGTCTAAGATCCAGCTGTGGGTGAGATAGACCCTTGTCCCTGTCCCAGGAAGGAGAAACACGGTGGATAAAATAATTAAGTTCATGAGAAAGCACATGAGAAAGATGAGGATCTCAAATCGAAAGTTTTAGATTCCTGAAGAGATGTGTCAGGAGCGCCCTGCGAAACACAGACAGGGCGTGTACTAAAATGAGAGTGAGGACAGAAGGAACCTGTCTGGGCACTAGCAAGGAGGCCTGCGTGGTCTGGAGAGAATTGGGAAGAGTACTGCAGCCAGTGACAGGCAGTGTCTGCAGTTTCCACCCAGTGCTAACATTTTAAAAGGATTATAATGAAAAAAAAAAAAAACCCTTTCCTAAGAAGACCTTTTGTTGAGGGAAGACTTGAGCTAAGTTTTACCTTTACTACTGAGCTCTTGCATATGCATGAGCTCCGCGTTAGCATATTTTAATATTTATTCTTAAACAAACATTATGTTCCACGTGAAAATCAAGTCACATAATCCTTAGTTATGCTCCCTTCCCCAGAGAATAAACTCACAGTCATTTGTGCCACCGTAGGGACAGAGCCCATCTCCCACCTCAGGGTCACGTGTGTGCTAACAGGTCTGAGATGAAAAGCAACAGGGCGGTGGGGGGGGGGCTCAGAGACAGAAATTGAAACAAAGTCTACAAATTTTGTCGTTCTGCATGGCATCTTAAAGATGGCCAACCCTTTGTTTGTTTGCTTGTGTTTTCAATTTCCAGTAACACAGCAGAGTTAGGACTGTAAGGTATCACATTTTTCAAGTGAACATCTTGACCCACGCGTAAAATTTATTCATCTTGGAATGGTTTTTTTAGAATAGAAATCTTATTTATTTTGTTGATATTTAATAATTTAATAACTAGATATTTAATTAACATTAAACTGAAATGCTATTCTTTCTGAGGCAAAGAGTAGGTAGGTATGTTTCTCCTTTTTTATTAAAACAATCCTTGAAAATTAGTTAATTAATCGAAAATTTAAAACTAAAATCTACTAAAGAAAAATTAGTTCATTACTGTCATTCTGTTTCTGTACCGTAACACTTTTTTAGTTCTTTGTTCATTGAGAAATTTTATTACTGGCAGGCAATGAACATCAAGTCAATTAAAGAAAAATTTCACTGTTTCTGAGTCTTTTTTTTGACCATCATCATTATTAATTACATGACTATTCCTAAAACTCATTCTGTTGTAAGAAGGAGAGAGAAAAATAGCCTGCTCCAAGTGTCAGATACACTAGTTACATCTTCGGACTTGAATGGGACTGAGATTCCCATTTGCGACGTTAGAGTGATCTGCCCAGCTAATCGTCAGTCTTGAGACAAGTCTAATAACTTTCAACCAGACATTTCCTTATTGTCCCTGCTCTAACAATGTTATCTAACCCTTCCTTCCAGAAACATGTCGAACAAGAAAAAGATCTTGGAATCAGCTTTCTCAGGAGAGTTTTCCCTTGTGCTAAATTTGAAATAAAACTTGGACAGGACTTTTCAATTAATTAATCTGAAAAATTGCATATAGTAGATACATGTCTTGCTTAAAAACAGGGCTGAGAGTGTAACTCAGTGGTAGTGCCCTTGTCTTATAAGAGTGAGACCCTGGGTTTGATTGCCCCGCACAACAGTCTCTCCTTCCTCCTTTCTTTCCCACCCCATCTCTTACAACCAAAGACCAAGAGTAGATCAGGAGCAGTAGGCGCCACCGGTGGCAGTTTCTCCATGGAAAGGTTACAGCCACTATTGCAGGGAACACTTGGGCAAAGATGTGAGACAGGAAGTAGTTTATCGTGAGTAAATGCCTGAAGGCAGACATCAGAGGTGAGTTTGAGATTATAGCTGGGAGCCTGGAGTGGTGGCACATACCTTTAATCTCAGCACTAGGAAGGCAAAACTCTGTGAGTTCAAAGCTAGCCTGGTCTACAAAGTGAGTTCCAGGATAGTCAGGGCTATGTAGAGAGATTACTATATTTCAGAGAGCGAGAGCGAGAGCGAAAGAGAGTTATAGTTGGTAGGACCCAAGATCAGAGGGGTTTCGTGATGGCTAGAAGGACTACAGAGGTCTTGACCCTTAGGTATCGTTTCCTATATAAAACTTCATTTAAAATATTTTCTTTCCCCCTAACTCCTAAAATGGTCTCCTCATTTAAATTCCTAAAGAGTTTTTCTACACCTCTCTGTATGTGCTTTGTCTGAAGTCTTTACTTTCTAGTTTTATCCCTCATTGGGTCATTAGTGATTTTTACGGGTCTGGTTGCTCTCCGTTCCCTTTGAAATCCCATCCATTTGCTTATTCATTAGAAATTTATTGAGCACTTAGTGTGTGCTAGGAACTTCACGGGGCCCTTATTAAAACTTTCATGGCGCTCCACTTTCAAGGAACTCATTTTCTACCAGGAAGATAGACATGTAGAACACGGTGTGAAAACCGCTGCTGGAATATAGAAGAAAGCGCTGCCAGAGTATAGAAGACACCGGATGGCAGGGGTTAGAAATGAATAGATAAGGTCAGGGAAGACCCCAGGAGGACGGGATTACACGCTACTGTTCAAAACTGCATTATCTGCTTCCTGCTTTAGGAAAGGATCTCTCTTTCCTAAAGGAAATAGATACTTTGAGGCAACTCTTCATTGTAGAGTAAGACTGACCGCTAGGGGAAAGAAAGATGTTGTCTTTTGTTTTTGAGGAAGGGTTGTAACTCCTGGCTACAGTATCCCTGGGGAATATGGCCAGGAGCCTCCGCCCTTTCTGGTCTCAGTTCCTTCTCTCTTGACTGTTGCATTTAGCCAGTGTTCTCCAGTAAATGAGTTACCCCAGAGGTCCCGGCATTCCTATAGTTTTGGAACATCTTTGGTGGCCACTCGGATTTTCACTCCAAGGGCTGGGAGGAGTTCTGAGGCATACCTGATGGTTATTCATGACCTTACTGGAAATCTAGTATCAAGTTTGAGATTACTGTAATATATTGTTTCCCTTTCATAGATGGAGATTAGAAGTACAGGTGAGGCGAGCGCCTTCCTTAGTGTCACATATGAATTGAAGACGGAAGTGGGAGCGGATTTGTAGATTAATGACTTGGGCACTGTTAGCTAGACAGTATTAGCCTGAATGGAGTCAGAGATCCTCCGTTTCTGTAGCTGCAAACTTCCAGACTTTTGTGTTTAAAATTTTGAAAGCAATTTTGCATTTATTTTGTTGCATGATCAGTTTTCTTGTTTTTTTTTTTTTGTGTGTGTATGTATATATCCATGTGTCAGTTTTTTTTTCTTTTTCTTTTTTTTTCTTTTTGAGCAAAATTAGGATATGGGCACATGTAGTATACTTGACTTTGACGGTGCATTCTGAGCACACTCCTTTGTATGGCTGCTTAATCACTCTACTAAGTGCTGTGACTTTTATTTGAATACTTCAACAACCATGCTGTTCTTCTAACCAACAGCAGGAAAACTGCTGCCTTTGCCACCCACCTAAAGTCCTTTGAAGGTGCTACTCCTTCCCTCTGGCTTTCAGGAGGACAGAGGAAAAACTCCGGCCACCGTTCCTGCTGTGGTCAGCAGCTCCCTGGGTGTTTGTGACAGAAAACATGACCTCTGTGGGGACGGTAAGATGCGCTTCTGTGAGTAGCCAGTGGGACTGTGGCTGAAGCATACATTTCACCAGCAGCGGCCTGAAGGGTTCAGGTGTTCTCAGTGACAAAAGACCAGTTGGAACTTGTTCTCTGTGTGGGTCCCATGGTTCAAGCTGAGCGGTCAAGTTCACAGCCCACGTTTTGAGTGCTGAAAGGGAAATGCGGACGTCGTCCATGCTCTCTGGGGGGGGGGGGGGGGGGGCGGGCAGGCTGAAGTAATGGAAAGAAGTCACCAGGTTGCTATTCGATTCAGTCTTTTTGAACTCTGCTACTTACTGGCTGCAAGACCTTCCTTTGGGTGTCTGAGCCTCAGTTTCCCATTATAAAATGAGGGTAATCGTATTCATTGTGAAGAATACAATGAGGAGAAGACAATGCCCCCAAAGTTCCCTGGACAATGTCTACCTCCAGGACACATTGCATAAGGGGAAGCTGTGTGAGAGTATCTTTTAAACTTATTCAGGTTTCCTGCTTATACAATACTGTGTGCTTTAAGGTGTGCTTTATTTTGTTTTTAAGACAATAAATGCATGTATCCAGACATATATCTTTTTTCTTCCTGCCTTTCTTGCGTGCTCCCTCCCTTTCTTTAGAAAATGATTCCAAACATGACTATACTTGTGAGGTTAGGCCTGTCTGAGAAGGTTAATATGTGACCACTTTGTTTCCTGTATAAGAATACCCTAAGGCTGATTTGGTTTGGGACCACGCCCTAAATTTAGCAAAAAGCCATTGTATTTGGTAGCTACTTTTGGTACATATTGTTTACGATGCCTTCAGACCTGCGAGATTGATTAAGCTGTCTCTAGAAGGAGACTCTCATAAGATGGCATAGAGGAGCACTAGACCACGAATCAAAAAGTAATGACAAGTCATTTAAATAAAGTGTTTCACAGTTTATGAGGTGTTTCTTAGAAAACCTGGTCTTCGGGGTATGGGGGTGGGTGTTTGCATGCCATTTCACAGATACAGGAGTACAGAGAGCCTGGAAGTGTCTGCCAGTGACTGCTCAGCATGCAGTGGAGGGCTCCAGAAGCAATCAGAAGCTGCCCTGAACTCTCTTCCAGGATAGGGCAGTGCCTATTGGTGCATCTCAAATGAGTCAAAGACTCACTCCTAGTAGGAATGGAAGAGTCCCATTCTGTGGGGGAGAGTCGCAGGATGCAAAGCTGAGTAAACGGTCTTCCTCCAGTTTACTTAGAAGGAGGTTAAAACAGATGATAGTGTTACGATTCTATCTAGTAAGACTTCTGCAAACACAAAGTTCAAAAAGGTTTGCCTTAATAAACAGTAGTAATGGCTTTTCCAATCGCTTGCCCGTTCATTCTTAATACTATTCATGTCCCCCGTTCCCTGCTTTGTAGGACAGAGAGCTACACTTCCCAGACTCCCTTGCCGTTTAATCTTGAGCAGAGGTTTGGCTAGGGTGTGACACCAGCAAGCGAAAGGATGGTGGGAAGATGAAGAAGTCAGGCGCTTCCCCTCTTCTTCTGCCTGGGAAGTGTCTGTGGCAGCAGCAGTGTCTCTTCCGTGACTCTGGCTCCCTCTGAACTGTGCCAACTTTCAGATTCTACAAGGCAGGACTGTCTTTTCCTGCTGTCTCTTAAGACCAGAAGTGGAAGGGGCTTCTACTGCTGCTAATCACCAGGTTACCTTCCTTCCCCCTTCTTTGTCCATTCTTTATTCTTCCATCACCCATGTAATTAATTCCACATCTATTTCCTTTAGTCAAAAATGCTTAGAGGGCCTTTGTCTTTCTGACTATATCATGGCAGCATAGTAACTACTGTTTATCCAGCTATCAGCATGTACCACACATCACCGTCGATTATTTTTATATTACCTTAGTCTTCGTAACTCATATAACCCTATAAATAGGTACTGTGATTATGTACACCAATGTCCAGTTGAGAAATGAGAGATCCAAATTATTATGATGGGATGTAACTAACCAGTGTCAAATCTGGTGAGTAGGTTTGTGGGAATTAATCCACTTAGGCACTTAGGTTGACCTAAGTCAAGTTCTAAGCCTACTGCTTCAGAAGGTCACAAAAAGAGTTGGAAGGCTACCCACTTGCCCCTCCAGTCCAACTTGCCCTCCAGAAGTGACAAAGATATAGGGGAACCCTATTTTTCTCCTTAGATTTTAACTGTGAGTAAACAGGTAGTCCGAACCCATTGTAGAGAATTCAGAAATGACAGGGAAGAGAAATGGAAAGAATCACATCTATGAACACATTTAAGTAGCTGTCATCAGGAAAACTTGGTCGCTTCTCAAGACCTGTGTAAGATCGAGCTGGCAAGATAAATCACCATTCCACCTGTCCAGGCAGCACTAAAACTTGGTGAGCTACAAAACACAAAAAAGGCACATGAAGGGGAAAGGGGGGTGCATTGAGAGTACCTAGACAAAGAGGGATGGGAGAGTTGGGAGTGGAAATGACCAAAATGACCAAAATATATTGTTCATATGTAGGAAATTGTCAAAGAATAAATAAAAGATGTTTTATTGAAAACACGATCATTTTTTTCTTCCAATCAATATGTTGGAAACAATTTTGTGCAATCTGATTGTAAAAGAGAAAGCTGGCTGTGACCAGGGATCCTGCGAATTTTTTGAACCCAAGCATCCGAAGAGGTAGGAAATAATAAAAGTCACGTGTTCTATTGACTGCACCCCCCGCCCCAGAGGTCCACCAGCAGGAGACACTGTAGGTACTTGACAGGGAGACCTCGGGTTAAAGAGGAAGTGTGAAATCAGCGAAACACCAGCTCTGTGCACACTCTGGAAATGCGCTACTAAATCTTATTCAGCGTGTGTCAGGCTCCTTACGTTTCGGTTTCCCCAGAAGATGACTTTGGGATGAAATATCGGAGCTCTTTCGACTGGAACAAAACACTCCCTATTTGTTATACCAATAATGCTTAACTTCTTGCATTTTACTGGTGTTCACCTGAATTCTCCCTATCCACCCAAGAAAGCAAAACTCAGCAATAATTTAAAGCCTCTGAGAGACGTTATGGAAACCACAGGCAGCAGAATGGCTGCACGCTGAGAGAGGCACCAGGGACAGAATCCTGAGTGACTTTACCTGAGATTTCTTTGCAGCTCTGTCACATGGTGAGTGCCTCACTCCACCTAGACCATGCTTCAGTGTTGTCGATCATGAAGGGCCTCAGTGGATGACGTGCTTTTAGAAAGCCATTGTGGGAAAGGCGGAGGATTATGGGAGAACTTTTGTTTGACACTGGTTTTGTCCCATGGTAAGGTGAGGTCAAATTCTAAGAGCTTCAAGATAAACTAGGCCTTAGAATCTATGATTTGGGATACTTTTGTGAAATTAAAAATTGGGGCTGAAATTTTGTATAAATTATGAATGTTTGTATCCATTTCTCAGTCTTGAAAACTTCCTTACAGCTATCATGGTATATAGTAAATCTGTCCTTTGGTTTTTATCATCTGTTTTATTTATCCTGCCTACTCTGTCTCTTTTCAAAGACTGTTCTTTACAATTACATCTAGAGGCGTACATAAGAAAGGAAAGGTGAAAAGGGAAGATGTGTCAACTGGCTTGGATAGGGATGGAATCCCTGGTGGTTTCTCTTCCATTTGTTGATAGAAGAGAAAAGGAAGATGAGGAACAGCATCATAGAAATGGGAACAGTATGCAAAAAACATCATGGAAACAGATGCAGCTTACAAAGGCAGCATAAAAGTGGGAACAGAATGCAGAGGCACCGTGTAAATGAAAGAGGATGCAGAGGCACCATGGAAATGGAGCAGGATACAGAGGCACCATGGAAATGGGAATAGGATATAGAGAAATCATAGAAATGGAAGAGGATGCAGAGGCACCATGGAAATGGAGCAGGATACAGAGGCACCATGGAAATGGGATGTAGAGGTACCATGGAAATGGAAGAGGATGCAGAGGCACTGTGGAAACCTGCTGGTGGGAATCAGAAGCCTCCCTTTGACCTTGCGATAACTGAACAAGATGTACATGGATAGTAGGTGCGTTGTTTTTCGAGCATCTGCTCAATTGAAAAGATGAAGGTAGAAAGACCAGTTATGGTGTCTGGTGGCAAATGAAGATTCTGCAAGGAGTCATCTCTAAGCTTGGGGCCAAGGAATTAAAACAAGCAAGGTCTTGGGTCTGTGCCAGTTCACGAATCATACACGGTTTTAGTGTAGTGAATTCTTCAGCATTAAAGATGCCTCTGGAGAAGATATGCATACACACAATACACTAAAAAATAACTTCTATAGGGCAGTGGAGAATGATACAAGAGTCTATTGAGTTGACTCAGGTACAGTGTGGCACACCAATAGTCCTAGAACTGGGAAGGCCAACTTAGGAGGATTATGAGTTTGAGGCCAGTGTGGATTGCACAGTAAGATTCTGTCTCAAACAACCAAAATGAAACTGGCCCAACCAACCCCTCAAGCCAACGAAAGAAAACCACCCCTCTGCTTTAAAAAAACAAACAAAACAAAACACCTGAAGCTTTTCAAACAATGACACCATTCAGGATGACTCTTGGGCATGAGAGAAACACAAAGCAGTGTTTCCTTAACCTTTGTGATTCTAGTTTTGTGATCCCTCCCTCCCTCTCTCTCTCCCTCCCTCTCTCTCTCCCATCCTCCCTTCCCCCCCCTCTCCCCTTTCTTTCTTTTGAGACGGGTTTCTTTGTGTAGCTCTGACTGTCCTGGAACTCGCTTTGTACACCAGCCTGGCCTTGAACTTACAGAGCTCCACCTGCCTCTGCCTTCTGAGAACTGGGATCAAAGGTGCGCGCCATCATGGCCCAGCAATTCCTGTTCTTTGATGTTTCTTACAACTGAACATTCTACTTGGTTTTCTGTCCATATCTCTTTCTGTAGTTGTAGAAATCTTTTTTCACGAAGTGTTTCCTGTTGATTGTCCTGTAAATTGATGTATTATATTTAACGCAATGGGTACTTACCCTTTGGGAGACCAGGAGCCTCTTTCCTCCATCTTCTTTATTAGGGGACAGTCTGCCTCTTGTTACAGAGACTGTATGTGTTCACTAAGACTTACTTACTCTGCCTCCTGGGCATCCTGTGAAGAGTAGTCACCTCCCAGGACTATGTCAAGAATAAGAAACATGTTTGAATCAATCCTACAGATTTGAAGAGAATTAACCTGCCATAATTTGTATCCTAACTTAAATATCTTTCATTTGGGAGGAATTGTTTCCTATATGCACGTCGATTAATCAAACAAAGCCACTCCTCCTCCCAAAACACACTGTTGATTCAGGTGTGGCCGCTTGGGCATCAAACTGAGCTCATCAATGTCCTGTGAGGTTCTCTCTAGTGGTGGAGGCTGGATATGATGTAAAAGTGCTCAATCAGTAGAACAACCTAGAAGCAAGAGAAGAGAAAGAGAGAGAGAGAGAGAGAGAGAGAGAGAGAGAGAGAGAGAGAGAGAGACAGGCAGGCACACACACCCAAGGAGATGTAAATGTATTTGTATTTTTGTGCTGCCAGTTCACAAAAAAATGGCATGGAGACTTGTTAATTATGAAAGCTTGGCCCATAGCTTAGGGCTGTTTCTAACCGACAACCATAACTCAACCCTTTTCTATTCATCTATGTGCTGTCTCTTGGCTTGTGGCTTTTACCTCTCCTCCTGCATGTCTTGCTCCCTTTGCATCCTTTGCCTTTCTTTTTCCCTAAGATCTCTCTGTCCCGAGAAGTCCCACCTAACCTCTTCCTGCCTAGCTGTTGATCTTTCACCTTGTTATTAAACCAATCACAGTGATACATCTTCACACAGTGTAAAGAAATATTCTGCAATAGAGAGAGAAAGAGAGAGGAAGAGAGAGACTTTGACCTCCCTGAAGTCTCTTGGCCTTTTGATTTGTTTTCTAGCTTTTCTCATTGTTCGAATGTGATATTCCATAATAATAAATCCTCACCTGTTACCCAAGATAATTTTGGTAGATTTCTTCAAATTTTGCTCAGAAGAATCGTTTAGACCAATACATGTCATAGGAGATTATCCATTAAATTATAATACTATGTTGAAACACATAGAAACACACAATCAGTGGGATTGAGGTGCAAGAATTTATAATCTAGTTTAGGGAATGAATATATGGTGTATTAACTAGTGCCGGATGTATCCTTAGACGCCATACAATGCCTTAAACCATACATTGTTTATGCTAAACTTTTTAAATACAGATGTCCACGAGAGATCAGCTGCAGACAGACGGTGGCATAATGGTACGAAAACCACATTTGCTAAAGCAAGATGGAAGGACCCTTGCATTGGAATATGGAAAGGACCCGATCCCATCCTAATATGGGGTCGAGGGCATGTCTGAAAATCAAGCCAGATGGTTTCCAGAGCGACTGACTCGGTGCATTCAGCAGAAGGACAATCGACCTGAGGACAGCTTAGCTGACAACCGCTGAACAGGAGAGACGGAATAAGAAGAGATCCAGGAGGAACCGGTAATCCAGCTTTCCCAGCCCACAGAGAGAAGCCTGAGATGCCCTTCCGTGATGCCCGTGTAAGCTGTGTCTAGTTATTCCTTGCCCCTCCGTACCGGTCCAGTTAGGGAAAATAGTTTTCTATGTTGGGACCCACGGGCCCTGACAGCCGGACTCCATGGTACCACAAGAAGGCAATATATGGAGATTGTAAGATATTCGGCATAGAGCTGACAAACACAATTATATTAGGAAGAAAGAGAGTCTGTTAGAGTCACTAGAAAAGCAATTAGTAAAATACACTTTTACAAAAGGTTGAAAGCGTTGGGGGGTCTCTGTAAATGACATAGTCAGTGGAGTAACAGCTTGCATGAGGCAAGAAGGAAATCCGGCTCAACAGGACTCACAACTCGTGTTGGTTCAAACTTTAGAGTCTGAGAGTCCGACCTCGGGTAGTTTATTTTAGGCGTATTTAAGCACAGCACAATTTTGGAAAAAAGTTTTCTGATGATAATTACCTCAATCCCATGTGTGCAACAAAGCTTAAGACTGAGATGAACATAAAAGTCTGTGGGACTCGGGGGTGACCTGGCCCTACATAGCACAGATCACTAAGCTATTAACTACATCCATTCCTGGCTTTCCAAGTGGAAAACAGGTATGCAGCCCTTCTGTTGAAGAGACAATCCTGCGTGTTTAACTTTGGTAGGCTCCCTAGTGCTTATGTGTGAGCATCTCATGCCCTCTGCATGAAAGTGCATAAAATATTTAAAAATGGTTCGGCCAAGAGAACCATGCTGGGGTACTTAGAAAAGACCCAGGTTTTATCACCACCGCCCCCTGCTTTGTTCTCAAAGCTTCAGGCCTACTAAGCTACTGAGAATCACTTTTCCTGACCCTGATACTGTCCTTTGCTTTTGCTTTAACTCACAACAGCTGCTCAGGCAATAGGTCTGAGTAGGCACGCACACAGCGGATCACAAGAACCACAGCCGACTAGGCCAGAAGTGGTCACCTGATTTAGGCTGAACTAACTCCTTCCTACCAACAGCTCGAACTGTGAGACGTGGAAGCCGTGGAGATCTTTGGGATTAGGGTTAATCCAAGCTCACGCATGTTCAAAGTATGGGTCTGGTCAGGAAGGGGAAGTTGATCTCCAGAGACAACCAGGCAGGTGTTCTGGAGGACGCAGACCTGCGATAATAGTTCGTGGCTTTATGACCTGAAAATTCGTTTCCTCAGAAGCCTTTCACCACCAGTAATCATCTTCCATTTACTTGAGCTTCCAAGAGTTGGTGTCTGCTGCTCATAAACAAGTCATTTTTGTGTCCTGGGTATGCAGCCTTCTGGCCTGTGGTGAGGGCCCATCATATTCCCTTCCTTAGCTCATCTCTGAAAATCCAGCTGGGTTTTGAGTCCCCTTCTGAGGAAGGTTTCCAGCCATTGACTTAAGAGTGGCTAGGTGGTTAAATAACAGTGAGACTTTCAGAGAGAGGGTGGCAAGGGGAAGGGGATGGACGTAAGAATAGATAATGAAGTGATCACCAAAGCAGAGGCTTGATTATGTTGGTGCACAGTCAGGGGTGGGGTGGGGGGGGAGGGAGCGACCTTCTCTATTGCTGCAGTCCAGACCTTTGTGAAGGTGACATCATTTCGTCTGCAGGCAAAGGACTCAGCATGTGCTGGATGCCTTAGAGAGGTCACGCGGTAAGAGGGAGGCTGGAGCTGTCCCCAGGTATCCGTAATAACCCATTTCTGCAGCACTGCAAGGTTCAGCTGGGGACAGAGGACTTCCCAGATGGACCTCAAATGTTTCTGCTAGAATCCAAATCAGCCCCATTTGCAGACGCTAGAGTGCCTCACACCAGGGGTGAGAAGGGCATGGACGGAAACAGCGTCAGCAGAGAGGGGCAGGCGGAGCCGCTCGCCACACAGCGAGGGGGGCTGTAATGAAGACTGCCTTCCTGCTGAGAAGCCCCAGAACTCGGTTATTGATTGCAGGTGAATGTGGTGAATGTCAAGTTGGGGAGTTTTGCCGTTTAATCCTACATCTGTCATTCCTGAAAGAATGAATGGTTCAAAGCGGAGCTTCGTCCATATTGATGTGTGGGAAGACCTCTAGGCTGGGAACATGCCCCCCCCCCCCCCCCAGTCGAGGACAGGAAATGCAATCTTTTCAGGAACTGTACCAAACACACCCATCACACTGACTGCCTTGTTGAAAGAATTTTTAAAAAATCGCTTCCTGAAAGCAGTTAATATATTGTATGATTTTTTTTTTAAATGGAGATTGGGAAAAAGAAAGAGTACCCCCTTTCAGATCAGCAAGAGGAGGAAAGGCTTTGAAAGCATATGTTTGACCCTGGGAGAAGGAAGAGGGTGGGGGCGGGGGGGGGAGGCGAAGACCTGGCTGTGCAGAGATCAGAGTTTCTATTTTAAGGAAAGTTTATTTTTTATTAAAAAAAATATTAGGGTAAGGATGAGAGAGATGGGGGTCAGTGTTATTTTTCTAATCCCTCAGCTTTGAAGGTCTGAAGGATGGGAATTGCCAGGTTCAGGTGTCCCCCACCCTCCGTCACCACGTACCCCTGTAATTGTATGGTGAGGTCACTCAGGAACCCAGCAGGCAGCATCCCAGAGCCTTCCCGTCCAGGCTCTGTAAGGTGCAGCTGGTCGCCGGCCCTGTCTCAGGTAAGTAATGGGCACTTTGGGCTGCAATTTCTATCCCTGAATAGGCCTCCTATCTCAGAGTCATGCTTCAACAAACACTCAATTAAAAGGAAAAAAACCTCTGGGTGATGGAAGGCACCCTATTACAGAGAAGCAGGGGGTGTTTACTGAAGAAAGCAACGTCTCCCTAGTTACTAGTAGCCGAGGGAAGATTTATGAGCCTGGTTGTCTCCCAGCGATCAAACCTGAAATGGGAAGTTTAAACTGGTACATGTTTTGCTTTGTTTTTTAATCAGCAAAGCAAACTAGGCCATGGTATTTGCTTAGAATTAGGAATTAGGCAGAGCAATGGACTGTTAAAGGCCTAGCTACAAAGGAGGTAGTCCTGGCGTGGTTGTGCTCTGGTAACAAAAATATGCTAATTTTGGTCTTAGACACCTGCAGATGAACCATCAATATTATTATTCTTCTATTAAATGCTCCCTCACAGCTCATGACCATGATCCAAGAAAAAAAATACATTTTCCTCTTCAGAGTACAGAAGTAATCAGAATTTATTCACGCGGATTGACTCTGAGAGTCTTGACATCAGAGGGCAATCCTGTCTGATTGATACCACTCAGATAGCAATATTGTTTGGAGAAATATAGTTAGAGAGATACCACTTAAAGGCTGCAACAAGTTACGGGCAGAATGAGTGTAACATTCCATACTGATTTCTGACACATGATTTTACACGGCTTGGAATCCCAGTACCTTGTCAATTTGGTCGGCGAGTCAGTGTCTGCAAGGAGAAGGGAGAGGAGTTTATTTTTAGCGGCGAGGAGAAACATACAACGGCAGGCTTAGGAGATGGCTCTGTCGGTTAAGTAATTGCCATAGAAACGTGAGGGTTTGAATTTGTACCCCAGAGTCTACATCAGAAAGCTGGTTGTGGTGGTGTGGAATCTTAGCACCCAGAACTAAAGACAGGAGGATGCTGGGACTTGCTGGCCAGGCTGCCTAGATGCCCAGTGAGAGACCCTGTTGTCGACGACAAGGAGAATAATAGTGCCTGAGGAATGTTACCTGGGGTTACCCTCTGATGGTAGGACCTTGTGACTAGAGTGGTTTTAAGCCCATCCTTGTTTGATCCTAAAGAAGGTTTCTGGGTGTCCTCACACTTGCTTCTGAGTAAGGTACTGTTTTCCCCACACTGACACTAGAAATGCATTGTTACAGTTATTATTTTATTATGCTTTTTTTTCCTAAGGGGTGTGTGTGTGTGTGTGTGTGTGTGTGTGTGTGTTTGTGTGTATGAAAGAGAGAGAGAGAGAGAGAGAGAGAGAGAGAGAGAGAGAGAGAGAGAGAGAGAAAGGGTGTTGGTTTGGTTAGGTGGGAAGTGGGGAAGATCTGAGGGAGGGGAAATCATAGTCAAAATATATTGTCTGAAAGAATCTATCTTCAATAGAAAAGAAATACATTGTCATTTGTTCAGTGGAAAGTCGTGTGTGTGTGTGTTTGTATATGTGTCGTGGGGGAGGAGTTCCTAAGAAATTTCAAAAATCAAGGAGGGAATGAATTAAAAGTAGTAATAGTCCCGTTAAAATGGCTATCATAATTTTTTTCATTGACGCAAAATAGAACAACGCACCAAATGTCACACCTCTCCATGCTAAAAATCTGTGGGTGCAGACACTACCGTGTTAAAGCAAACAGGTCACATGGAGGGCCTTTTCGAGGTCTGTGACCTGGGAGGCTCAGGAGGGGCCACAGAGGGGCCGGGAGCAGCAGCATAAGCCAGAGAGAGAGAGAGACCTCCAAGGTGCGAGTATCCAACCACTCTTTTCAGAGTGTGGAGACAGTAGCAGGGAAGTTTCTGAGACAGGGAGAGTCCAACCTGCTTGTTTCCTTCCATGAATTTTCTGGTTGGTGTTATGTTGGGTGTTCCGGGGGCACGGTTATGTACATAGTTCTTGTTCTCAAAAACAGCATACTTTAACAAGAAAGAGGCAAACTACCCCAACAGCTTACAATAAAACCATTCTGAATTGTGTGTGACCAAGTATTAGGCAGCAAACAGTCATAGGGTTGGGTGTAGTGGGATGTGCCTGTATACCTAGGATTCATGAAGCTGAGACAGGAGGATATTTCTGAGCTATTCAGTGAAGTACAAGATAGCCTGGACTATACAGCGAGACACGTCCCAAACAAACAAACAAACAAGTTCTGAGTTGGAAGACAGCATGAAGGTCAAATGCCTTACCTGGGGTAGGCAGGAAGTGGTCTTAGAAGGACACATGTGGAGAGCTGACATACTGATCTCCAGAGTTGCTAGGTGGTAAATACTTGGTGAATACTCATGTAGCCTGTCAGAGCAGGAAAGATGTTTCCAGCCCAGATCCCATCAGATCATCTTAGCACTACATCCTAAGTGTGCAGGGTCTTCAGTAAGAGGGGACCACCTTCACTCTGAAAGGCAACAAAGGGCTGCCTCAAGGAGGTGATATAAAATGGGAAATGGAATCAGATCACGGGGAGACGGTTCCAACTGGGGAAGAGGAAAGGCATCAGTACAGGAGGAGGGATGAGTAACACATAACTCCAAGATTATTTGATAAATCCTCAAGGAATTTATTTTATATTTACCTGAAACTGTATCTCCCTCCCACACACACTCTTGGGCTGAGAATACTCCCCACAGATTAACGAACTCCAGTTCTGGTCAGTCAACCTACTCCAAGTGACTCACCTTCTGAGTTTTGTTTGCTGATCTCCGAGGAATGTACCAGGACACCATCTTCCAATAGAAGAAAATCTCTCTCAGTCATAAGCCTATGAAAATGCTTTGGTATTCAAAGAATATTCTCCTCCTGGATGTTTTTAGCGGCTTATATTTAACCAGTTATAATTTTTCTTAAGCACCATTTTGTTCAGTGTTTTGAAACTGAAGATTTGTCATTCAATGAGAAATCTGCATTTCATTGTAAAGATGGAAAACAATGCCTTCGGCTCTCTTATTCTGTGGGGGAGCAAGCTTATTCTGGCAATATATCTTCAGTGTGTTGTAAAAACAGTGATTGTAGCAAATTTATTTTTGACAAGACAGACAAGACATGCACATGTGTGGCTTGAGGGCATGTATGATACAGTCTGTGTTTCCCATACTTCAGGTCTAGAAAAACTGAGAGGTGATGTCAGCTATTTTTCATTTACAATTGAGAATCTGGGATGAAAGGAACCAGTCTATAATGTATGTGTGGGAGGGTGGGGGAGGGATGCATGTGGGAGGGTGGGGAGGGATGCATGTGGGAGGGTGGGGAGGGATGCATGTGTGGGAGGGTGGGGAGGGATGTATGTGTGGAAGGGTGGGGGAAGGATGCATGTGTGGGAGGGTGGGGGAGGGAAGCATGTGTGGGAGGGTGGGGAGGGATGCATGTGTGGGAGGGTGGGGAGGGATGCATGTGGGAGGGTGGGGGAGGGAAGCATGTGTGGGAGGGTGGGGAAGGGATGCATGTGTGGGAGGATGGGGAGGGATGCATGTGGGAGGGTGGGGGAGGGAAGCATGTGTGGGAGGGTGGGGAAAGGATGCATGTGGGAGGATGGGAAGGGATGCATGTGGGAGGGTGGGGGAGGGATACAGGTGGGAGGGTGGGGGAGGGATGCATGTGTGGGAGGATGGGGAGGGATGCATGTGGGAGGATGGGGAGATAATTTCAAAATGAAGATTCCTGTAAGCATAGGTTGCATCAGGTCTCTGTGTCATGGGGAGCCTTCTTTATTATGTCCTACATCCTTTGGGAAGGTACAGAATCTTAAGACTTTAGACTAATGCTCATTTCTGCTTCATTTGCTCAACACTCTGCGCAGTAGGAGTTATATGAGAAAAGGTTTCCTCCATGCTTTGGCCTTACCCCCAACATCAGCTACCATAGCTTCCGAGCCCTGACCGCTTCATCAGCAGTGTGAGTCCCGAATCTCTTCTCCATGTACTGTTCCCACCAACTTCATTCTGACCTTTAGGACCTTCCGGTTGTGTAAAGGCTGCAATCTATGGAGATGAGTGCCACGCCAGTCAGGGTGGGAGTGTCACGGAAATTCCTGCTGGAAGGGAACACTGTACACTGTGTTGGTTGCAGAGGGGAACAACAAAAACGACCTCGACCCACGGATCACCAGCTAATGAGCCCCCGTCAGTGTGCTGGGAAGACATCTCCAAGTCGTCAGGGCACAGCAGAGCTATGGGATAGTTCTTTGTTATAAGAAATTTTTGTTGTAAATGTAATCAGCAAAGAAAAATCTAGCCTGATGACCGGCTCAGTTTTGATGCAATAAAATGTGTCATAGCTTAAAAACTCACAAAACTCAAAGTCTCTTGGAAGCCTAAGCAGCAACGCGGCTTCTGAGAAAGTTCTAGTTTTGCCAGGAAAGTGAGAACCAAGCAATCTAGGCATAGAGACTTGATGCTACTGAAGGAGATTGTGTCATAAGATAGCCCGGGACACGTTCAAAGTGCAGACACTTAAAAATCCACCCTCTGTGTTGAAAGTCACTTCCTGAAAGAAAACAGCTGACCCAGGAACTCTTCTGAAAGGGTGACTATGCAATATACTGGCCTTGGGAAGTGACGCTTGCTTGACTTAATATTTGCTTGACTTAAACTTCTCATGGAGTAGACTGTTGAGATGACTCAATGGGCAAAGGACTTGTTGCCAAGTCTAGTGACCTGAGTTCAGTTCCCTAGGATGGCTCATCCATAGGAGGAGAGAACTAACTCCTTCTAGAAGTCCTCTGCCTTCTACATGTGTGTCAGAGTGTGTGTGACACGTGTATACACACCTGTGTGCATACACAGAAAACACAGATAGTTAATTAAATAAATGATATTAAAATGCGTTCATTTATTTCTTTCTAAAACAAGAATGCCATGGAGTATTATCATGCAACCGAAGTCAGTCACGGTAGAACCCTGCCACGTCCTCCTGACTTTTAAGAATCTTGTTACCAGATGAAAAATAATATCATGAAAAAAACCAATGAAACAAATAGATCCATACACAACTCGGGTGAAACCATCCCAAAGAAACTGGGAGTATCACAGCTAGAAGTAAAGGCAGAATAGTAACTTATACTGCTTTCATGGTCTGAGTTCATGGTGGGGGAGTCGGAATTCTATTGATCGGAAACTTGGTTTGATTTCAGGAATGGAACTGTGACGGCAGTGTGAATTGCGGTTCTGCATTGGGCTGATACCTGCTGTTCTTCATGGTCCATAGCTACTGGCATAGGCAAGTGGCGGTGTGAGGTCAAATGCCTATTGTCAGACTGACTAACCATGGATGAGAACTAAATTAGAAGTACACACATGCATTTATGTATGTATATATACATGTATATGTATGTACATATGTGTATATGTAGGTATACATATACAGGCATGCAGTCATATATATCCTTTCTAATACACACACACACACACACACACACACACACACACACACACACACACACACTAACAGCCACAAGAGTTTGGAACTTATGGCCCTTATTTCAAAGTTACAGTCTACACAAGCAGAACCAGAGTCGAGTTGCAGAGGGAAGTCCTGCAGTACTCTCCAGGACTGTGGTATCAAGACCATATCCAGAAAAGCCACGGGGTCGTGCATAAAGGTCTGGTCTGTCAGGAGGGTGAGCAGAGGCTTCTCTTTAGCAGGCTCAACAGGAAATGGCCGCAGCCAGATTGAAAGAGAAAAGACAAAAAGTCCTACGGTGGGAATATTTTCTCCCGTCAGTGTTTGGGAGTGGAAACTATCAGTACCCTCCAGCATACTGGAAAATGGAATATATATACACACACTGCTTTGTCAGAGAAGGTAGGTTGGAATTCTTCTCATGGGAGAGCGTGTTCTTGCTCAGGTGTGGAGTGCAACATGGATTGCCGGTTGAAGACACAAAACGCAAATGCACCTTCATCTGGTGGTTTCTTTATATCTCCTCCAGTGAAAGAGAGGATGGGTTTTCTTGCCTTACAGCTTCCGGGGAGACATGCTGTGGGACTCTCACAGCTTCGAAATAATTCGTGTATGTTTTGTGAAACCTTTTGGCCTGGCTGGGAGCCTGGGGCTTTTGAGCATTCGAGAATAATAGGCAGCATTGAAAAGGAGTGGATAGAATGTTTTATTAACCACAGCTATTTTTATTAACTAGAGTCGAGGGGATATCAGAAAGGATCAAAATTTAGGAATTCTTTGAAAAAGTCCTTATTTTGCGTTTTGGTTTTATTTTTACATTGCTTTGATGCTTTACCCTGTTGTATAACAGACACTGTATTTTCTGCCCTAACAAATGAAGCTTTGGAATTTGAATTTGTAGTTAAATATGAGAGAAATAGGAAGGAGGAAAGAGAGAGATTGAGGCAACTGTGAGTTCTTCAAGAACTGCTTTTTACCCTCCCCCAAATTAACCTGTTTACAGCAGTGTTTTTAACCAAATTCTATTTATCATTTCTATTTTATAGTATTTTATTCATGCTTAAATTAATTTGGCATTATTTTGAGCACCAACCATTCATGAAGCATGTGTCAGGATGAAGTAAAAAACAATCCAGTTTTGGTTCATTATCTCTTAGTTGAACTTGGATAATTGTTAATTATGAGTTTATTATTCTTGCCTCTTTCCATTCCCAACCTGAAGGCTCCAACCCTTTGTTCTTAGGAGATGAAACTATTATAATTTTGTTACTGTTGTTGTTCTAATCTATAGAAACAAATGCTGATTAATTTAAGGAAAAAAGATATTTGGACAAAGGTAGTATAAAAGGTAGTATAGTTATTTGTATTATCACAGAACTGGGTTTGGGACCAACAAGAATTATGCAGCTTTAGGCAGTTTGAAAGTATTCAAATGTCTTGCAAAGGCCATGGTCCTCTGTAACAATAGGGGAATACTAATGATCAAAGTCAGTGAGTTCTTCTTTCTGACCTTAGCAGTTTTTATGTTCTGTGCTCAGCTATGATCTCTGGGGAGACTATAACCCATGCTACCAATAAAGTCCTACTATGATCCTCACAAAAGCACCTGTATCCAAGCTAACGGCCATGCCTACCTTACAGAGTCAAAAATGAGACAGAAACAGAGTTATAGTTGCTTGACACTATTTTAGAATTTAAAAAACAATCCACTGATCTTGTGATTTGTAGGGTTTAAAATCCCAAGTTTTCCAGAAACAGTGTTGATACCGTCCATACTACCCTTGACTGCATCTAAATGCCTTGGGGACTGGCTTTCTCGCTTGTAGTCTCAAGGCATGTATGGATGGTGGGTTGCTAGTGTCTATCTTGGTGTGTAGATTTTTCTGAGAAATGTTCCCCATAAACTTGGTTATTTGAATACTTGCTCCCTAGGGATAGTGCTTTTTTTTGAGAGATTACGCAACCTTTGAGAGGTCGAACCTTGATTAAAGAAGTATGTCACTGTGAGCCGGCTTTGAGTGTTCATCGTCTCATGTAGCATAATTAATAAAAGCCCAGTGACAGATATTGGGGTTCAGCCTGAAGGTCAGGAAAGGAAAACAGCCAGCCACTGGCTCAGTCCGAAATGGCGATCCTGCTTCAGCAATCCTCAGAATGAGAGTCTCTTGCTCTATTTCCTGTTTGCTTTCTCTCAAGATTTCTGCTCTTGCTGTTATGTCACCAGGCTTTTCCGATGTGGTGGGTGCTCACCCTCCGGAACCATCAGCCCAAATAAGCTCTTCCTTCTAAAGTTGCCTTGGTGACGGTGCTTTGTCACAACAACAGAAAAATAACGAATACAAAACGACACTGGAATCAGTCTAATTGACTCGATTGCATGTGTTAGTTGAATTGATGGAGTGTTGCTTCCATGTGTGCAGATACTGGGCAGGCCTTCAGATGAATGCCACAAGAATGCAAAATGTATTACAGGGCACAAGAGGCAGAAAGTGAAGGACATAGCCAGCAGTGGGTAGGCTTCTGTGTTCTCTCTCTCCCTCTCCCTCTCTCTCTCTCTCTCTCTCTCTCTCTCTCTCTCTCTCTCTCTCTCTCTCGTGTGTGTGTGGTGTGTGTGTGTTTGATGTATGAGCTTATGTGACAAGCCATGCGGGGAAGTGCTGTGCAGTGTGGAACCAGGATCTCAACTGTGCCAAGATGATTGTTTGCAGCAGGTGCTGAGAACCAGGATGGATTGGGTGTTTGTGAGTTAGTGTAGCAAACAGCACAGGGTTTTTATTTTTTAATCTATTCTTTTCTCATATATCACTGCAGTTTCCCCTTCCTCCACTCCTCCCAATCCATCTCCCGCACCTCTCCTCTTTCCCAACTCCACTTTTTCTCCATTTCCCTTCAGAAGAGGGAAGGCATCCCAGGGATATCAACCAAACATAGCATCTTATATACAGCATAGTGTTCATAAAAGTATTTACTGTAATTCACAGTAAGAAATACACATTATGCTGGGCTGTCTCTAACCTTCCATATCTCCTATATATACTCTTGGAACACAAATTTTATAATACTATCTTTTTTATGTATGACATACTCACGTTTCGAGATGGTCTATTCTGACCTATTCTGCCACGTCTCATGCTGCACTGTTCTGTTGTGTTTGTTCACTCTGAATGTTTTGCAGTGAATCCATCTGCTAGATGGAATTCAGACCCCTCTAGGGAACCATGACCTATCATTGGATAAATACTGTATAAAAGTTCTTGAATTTGTTAACCCACATACATTCATCTCCTGACACTTCCGTTTGCTACTTGCCCCAACTAATTGCTATGTAAATTGTCTGGGACTGCTATAATAAAATATCATATTCGCTGTGGCTTAAGGAATGGAAATTGGTTCTCGCAGTTTAGAAAGCAACAAGTCTGATGCCAGGGCTATTGACATGGTTAAGTTTTGGTGAAGGGCCCCTTGGTTTGCAGTGGGCTGCCTCACTGGTAGGTATTTACAAAGACTTTCTAGGTACATGTGAGTCTCTGCCTCTCCCTCTCTCCTCTTCCAGCCTTTCCAACCCTTGACTAAAGGTCAAAGGGTATCATTATATCTCATTCGGACACTTATTCAACATTCTTTTCTTCCTACAAACTCCTTCTCCAAATGCAGTAGAACCAGGGCTTGGGCTATAACGTGTGTTTGTGGAGAGTCACGGTTTAGTTTATAGAACACAAATAAGCTAGATAACTCCCCTAATTTCCCAGTTTCTCTCTCTATAAAAATAATGATTTAGCACCTGTACTATTTATTCATAAGCTATATTTATTTGTTACAGAATGTCCCTTTACACCATGTGAAGATGTGTCATTATGATTGGTTTAATAAAGAGCTGAGTGGCCATTAGTTAGGCAGAAAGAGACAAAGCAGAACTTCTGGGGACAGAGAGGACTCAGAGAGTAAGAAAGGTGGAGTCACTAGCAGGACCCTGAGGGAGCAAGATGTGCAGGAGGAGAGGTAAAAGCCATGAGCCATGTGGCAGCATGTAGGTGAAAAGAAATGGGTTAATTTAAGTTATATGACCTAGTTAGAAAGAAGCCTAAGCTACAGGCCAAGCGTTCATCATTAATAATAAGTCTCGGTGTCATTATTTGTGGGCTAGTTGGCCCAACGAGAAAGTTCGTCTACGATTATTATCCACCCAACCAGTGCTGAATCCTAGACAGAGAGCGAAAACAGAGTGAAACCCTTCCCCAACAGCCTTTCATGAGTAATAATGAAATAATGACGGGAAATACTTAGCAGGATGCACCCAACAAAATTAATTCTTGTCATTGGTAATTGGTAGGAGAGACACCTGGTTAAAACTGAGTCCAATTTTGCGTGATAGGCATGCGCTTTTCCCTCTCAAATCGTGGGTGAGATCCCGTTGTTAATGGGACTTCAATTAGTCTATCCCCATGACCCGAATGTGGCTTTCTGTGAATGAACCACTCTGCCCAGAGAGTCAGTCCCAACACAGTGGGGGACTGTACTGCATCAAAATAAATGGCGTGATTTTCCATAACGGAGATGAATAGGAATGACAGGAACTCATAAGTGAGACAGATAGAGAGACATAAACACAGCCCTAATGCGTCGGATCAGTGCCACGATAGTCTCCAGCAGAAAGCTGTGGGGAAATGGAAGAGGGGCGGGTGAGAAAAGCACCTCAGGAAGTTGAATTTGGGTTTTCTCCTTTAATTTGCAGGGCTTTTTTTTTTTTTTTCCAGGATGGTGATGAGAAGCAGAAGAAACTGCTCAGTCACAGACACATATGAGGGAGGAGACACCAGGGAGGTTGGAGCTGGGACACAGGCCTTGATAATGCCGGAGGATGACTGCACAGGGCAGTTGTTCCCAGAGTTGCAATTATTTTCCCCGAGAAACAGACAGGCCCGCCCCTGAGGTTTAAAGAGGAGGGCTCAGCATTTCAGAGGAAAGCCACGTGGGCATCCTGGCCAGGAGGCTGTCGGGGTTCAGACCGATGGTGAGAGATGATGAGGACCTGGGATCTTGTAGCAGGAGAGAGAAGGACTCACGTGAGAGACATTTATGAAGTCAGAACTGTGTGAGTGTGTAGGGGATAAGAAACTGAGAACAGTCAAAATGACTTTACAGCCTTTCACTTTGCCAATTAGGGGGTGCGTTGTCCAAGCAGGGATACCAGGAGAATGAATTCGAGAGTTTTACATCCTTTATGTTAACAATAACCCTGTGATAGAGTATCTGCAAACTGAACAAGATAATCGCATTCCGGCCCCACTTAGCCGCTGCTAAACCAGGAACCAGCTTCCGCAGGCAATCAAATTCAGGAAGGTTGAGTTTGAAGACTAATTTGAATGTCTGACTGTAGCTGAGTTGCCAACAAACTGGGAGGGTGAAGGTTGACGTGTTGCTTGTTTCTGATGGCGTGCACACGGTTTCTTTATTTAGAATCTCGTACCAGTATCAATTAAACCCCAGTTAAATTTGACATCTCTTAACCTTGCATTGGATCAAATTCATCGCTCCAGCAGACCCCATATGGCACAGACACAGTTGTAGGCATCCGTTGGTAGCTTATGGGGAGCTACTGGCCCGACGCCAACCAGTAATCACTGCTTTTTGTTAATAGACATGTTTGCTTTGCAGGCATTCTGTACACAGGGCTCTGGATTAATTAGATTGAAATCTGTCATCCATCGAAGAAACCACAAGAACACACTCTCTGTGCTTCAGAGAGAAAGGGAATAGCAGATTTGGGCAAATTTAGTAAAAACCATGTGTGTTTGTTTCCATGAGAGATCAACAGACTACCTAAATAAGTGGTGTATTAGTGAATTTTGGTAATTAATAAGGAGCGTAGAAAGGGAGGCAGGACTGAACAGATTAGCCCTGAGAGGAGCCGGTTACGATTGCTCTTGTGATATGAAATAGCAGGTTTCTTCAAGAAGCACACTTTTTGTATGCTCCCCCCTCCCTGGAAATTTGGAAGTATATTCTGTTTGGGTGTGAAGATTTACAGAGAGCCCCTCTGGTCATCAGGTCAAAGGTTTGCTCAAACTCAAGAAACTTCCACTGGCTCTTTGTGCACACAGGTTCAAGTGGGCAGAGAAATGACCTTTCTGTGGGTCTGTAGCACAGCTTGGCTGGAACTCTGTCTTTGGGGTGTCTAGCCCTGCGCTGCCTCAGGTAGAGACCCCTCTATGAGGACACTTTCCTCTACATCATTAATGAAATTTCTTTGGCTATGACTTCTCTGAAGTCAATATTTCCGTTGTTTCTTTCACTGTATTACAGATATTATTTATTCTTTCTTATATGGAAACACATGGAGATTTAGACAGTATTTGAGTTGTCACCAACTCTATATGGGTTTCTCAGCCTAGTTCTTGATGCTCGAAGCTTATTTATGGAGCGAGTGGACTGGGGTAGAAAGCAGAGGGACCAACCACACTTCTGTGTGGCTTAGAAAACACTCCAATCTGCTGTACACTTGAGACGTCTTCATTAGAGAGATGAGTCTACAGATTTGTGACTACAGAAATGATTGACTAGCCTATTATTTATATCACCTAGATGGATATAAGCATGCATCATTTTTAAAGTTTCCCATTTATTTTTTTTAATTTTTGTGTTTTTAATTGACAAATGATAATTGGGTATACCTAGGAGGCTCAAATGTGCTATTTTGAAACTTTGCAATCGACCTATCTTCTTCTTTACCATTTAGCATTTCTTTGTGGTGAGAACAATTTTGATATCTTTTTGCTACTTTGAAACACAAAATATATTATTATTGACTACAGTCGCTGATTCCAGGCAATAGTTTGTCAGGACTTTGTCTCCTCTAATAGAAACTTTGGGTCTTTGGATCAGGACTGTCCCTTTCTTTCAGCAACCTCTCTATGTATGCAAACCCCCATTTGATTTTCTTCTGTATTGGATGTTTTAGATTTCACATGCAAGTGGGATCATGCAGTGTTGGCGCCTCTGTATCCTAACTTATTCGCCTTAGCATAGCACCCTCATAATAGGACAGAATTTCCTGCTCTCTCAAACCTATGGCTTTAATTAACATGACAATCACACATGTGTGTACCATTGTCCTTTGATCATATTTCTCTCTCCATCAACTTCCCTTCTGCTCTCCATACACCGGTAGCCTCTTCCTTCCTCCAGCCACTGTGTGTGCGCATGCACATGTGTATATGTATGTGTGTGTACCTAGCACTTACATATGAGAGAAAACATGATTATCTTTCTGAGTCTGACCTTTTATGTCACATGACAGTCTCCAGTTTTATCCTTTCATTTCTTTCTTCAGTGTTTTGAAATTTTCGTTGTAGAATCCTTTCTTCTGCTTGTTTAGGTTTATTCTTAGCTATTATTGTCTTTGAGGTACTCTAAGGATGACTTTTTTCAATATCTATCTCATCAAATTTATTATTGGTATGTCAAAAAGCTGCTGATTTTTGCATGTTGACCTTATATCCTATTCTTTGTTTTATATATCAGTTCTTAGTTTTTTTTTAATGGACTCATGAAGGTATTTTATACATAAAGTCATTTGCAAATAGCTGCAACTTGATCTTTCCTTTTACTATTTGCATTTCTTTTTTATTCTTATCTTCTTTTATTGCTCTTTTTTAAAATATAATTTTTATTGAATCCTTGGGCATTTTATATCACCCACCCCAATCCCACTCGTTTTCCTGTTCTGCTATATCCACCCTTGTGACTTTCCCCCAAAAGAAGATAAAAGATAAAACATAAAATAAAAATTACAAAAGAAAAAAAAGCATAAAATAAAACAAAACAAATTACCCTCCCCCCATTGAAAACCGATCTTGACAACCCTTCTGGGCAACAACCGGCTGCTCTATCAACCCCAACTTTCTGTGCATGTGCCGTCTGCTCCTCTGCTTCTTCACCTTTCCCACCTCTCCCTTACATATACATCCATCATAGGCACATTGGAAGTTACCGCATGTCATGCAGTATACCCTTTTGCCCAAACAGCTTTACTTGCGAATGTTCACTGCAATGCCTTACTAGTCTAGTTCAAGGTCTCTGGCTTCTGCTACACCATATACTGAACCTTCATAGAGACTATGATATTCTGCTGTTGCCCTGAGTTGTGGAGATTCTACAGCTATGGTTCCACAGGACCAGCCTCTTCATGTGCTCCAGCAGGTCATACATAGGGAAGGTGTTGAGGTGAGCCAACATACGGCCATAGATCTGGGTCCGGGTGGTAGCTGAGACAGTCAGTTGTCCCATGCCCATACAATCTTAGCCTGCTCTCTCAATGGCCAGAAGAGGGGCGGGGCCATATCCCGATATGCATCAGTCAGTGAGAGCCAGGGCCATTAGGGCCAGCTCTCTCAGGTGAGGGGCAGGATCCTATTGGTTTTGATAGTATTTCAAGCACCATATTGGACAAAAATTGAGAGGACAGATCCTCCTGTCTTATTTCTAGTATTTAGAAAAAAGCTTCCCCTTTCTCCTGTTTGGGATGTTGGTCATAGATCTGTAGTGAACAGCCTTTATTGTGCTGACATATGCTTTTCCAGTTCTTACCAAGTTTCTGAAGAGCGATATTTTATGAAAGGATGCTGAACCTTGTCAAAAGCCTTTTGTGTATTGAGATGAGCACACGATTAATGCCCTTGAGTTTATTTACATGCTAATTACATTGATTGATTTATGTGTGTTGAATTATCCTTATATCCCAGGGATAAAACCAAATTGCTCATGGTTGTAGGACCTTTTGAATGTGATGCTGAATTTGGTTTGTATTTTGTTCGGAAATTTCTCATGTATTGATTAGAGACATTGGCGTACAGCTTTTCTTTCATGAGATTTATTCTTTCTTATGCTCTCAGGATTGAGACTTTCTCCTTCTTCGTGTAAGTATCTCCTATAATTATGGCTTTGTTGGTCATGAATTGCTTTGGGTGTACTTGTCTTTAAATTCTTCCTTTTCTTACTCAAGATTTATTTTTATTTATGAGCATGCATGTGTGCCTATGTGATTGTATGCTCACATGTGTGTGGATGCCTGTGGAGACCAATAGTGGGTGTTGGATCCCCTGGAGCTGGAGTTACAAGCGGTTATAACCTGCTCAACACTGGTGCTGTGAATTGAACTTGGTTCTTTTGGAAATGTGGCAAGAGCTCCTAACCGCTGAGCCATCTCTTTACCTTCCTGAAATGCCTCAGAGTTCCTGGAAGCTGCGGTTATGCTTATTTATTTATTTTGGTTCACTGAGATCTGAATGTAATATTTTCTGAGCCTTGTCTTCCATTCCTGACATTCTTTCTTCTGTATGTTCTAGTCTCTGGCTTTTTAGTGTGATTTTTATTTTCATGTTCAATATCTCTGCTTGATTTTTCTTTTCCTCAAGACCTCATTTTCCATGCTGAATTTCTCAGTCATATTGCTTTTTCTTCTACATTGCTGACTTTCATATCTATGTCTTGGATTGATTTCTTCACTTCATTCATCTGCCTGATTTTCCCTCTTAATGTCTTCAGATATGTTTAGAAGTAGAAAAGAAATCTTTACTACTAGAATTCTTCTGCGGTGGTCTCTTAGAAGTCTTTTTTGTTTCTGTGTTGCAATTTGTGCATCTACTGGTTTGTATCTCTTCTGGTTGTTGCTGATGATCATGGTCAGCCATCTTCTCTTGAGGGGGTCAGTATTACTTACAGAGGAGAAAATACATGCTAAAAAGCACAAAACAAAAAAGAACCCCCCCAAATGTTGTAATAGCAACAATTTTAAACTGAACAAGATACAGAGATATGCTTACAATTGTATAAAGCCAACTAATCCTCGCTGATACCGTAGAACAGAACATGGCAGGCATAATAGAGAGTGTGTTATGAGTTCAAAAACGTTGGGGACTATGGACCACCAGACCACGAATTTCCTGTAAACACTTTGTTTTCCTGTGCTTGCAGCTGCTCTGAGCACGAGACAGGGGAGTGGTTTCTGGTGGACTTGCAGCTGAAACACTGTGAGAGTTGGGGTGTGGCCATTGGCAAGGAGATCCTATATAAGCTTCCCTGGGACACAAAAAAGTTAGCGTTCTTGATTCAGGTTGGCATTCCTGGCATTCTTGTTTCAAGGATGATCCATTTCTCTCTCTCTCTCTCTCTCTCTCTCTCTGTGTGTGTGTGTGTGTTTGTGTTTCAATATCCAGTCCCTTGCCCAGCTCGTGAACCATACCATAGCATGTAGAGCAGGCATTGTGATACAAAAAACTATTTAGGATAAATACAGACATAGAAACAAGTTTGAAGAAAAAAAGAATGGAAACAAATGTTATCAAATGAGATGTAAAGATCAAAAGATTAAAAAACCTGACTGTTCAACAACTAAAAATGCATTAAAATCACATAAATGTAGGAAGGAAAATAAAATTAAAAACAGAAGCATGAAAGACCTTGTGATGGTAGACGTTGGTTGTTGATTTGACTGGGTCTGTAAGCACCCAAGTGAAAAGTCTGTAGGTGAATGGGTGAGGGCCTTCGCTGAAAGGATTAACTGAGGGAAAAGACTTCTTCAAGAATGGGAAGCACCTTTCCATGCAGCCCACATAAGAGGAGATATAAGGGAAAAGTCTGCTTTTTGCCTACTCACCTTTGCCCCTTGAGGGTGCGTGCATCCACCTTATGATGCTATACTGCCCTTATCATTCATTGCTCACACCAGAAACAGCTCCCTTGGCCTTCCAGCCTGCACTGAAGACCAGTGGTTCTCCAGGAGTCTTCTAAACTTTCAGTATCGTACTGAGACTGCTGGGGCCTCCAGCTTCCTGGACTGAGCAGCTTCTTGTGTGAGGACAACCCCTGCTGAATGATCTAGTGTGTACTGTAGAAGCCAGTCTGATTTCCCTTTAAAAGCATGTACTCATTTGCCTCTTCTGTTTCTCTAAAGAACTAATACAGATACCTTTTCTGCTGTTGACCTATCCTTTCAGAGGGCTCATTAGTTCACCAGATTCTGCCACTCATATGAAGTATGTTAACACTGCAGGCTTGTCCTCTGGGTAGGACTGACAGTCTGTTTTCACCAGGGCCATCTTGCCTAATTTCTGCATGGGGCTGACTTCTGTTTCCGCTCTCCCTCTGATGCGGGACTCCCTTTTGTATATGTGTTGCTTGAATAATGGTTAATGAATAAAGAAGCTGCTTGGGCCCATGACAGGGCAGAATAGAGCAAGGAGGGAGTTCCAAGCAGAAATAGAGGAAGAAAGAAGGCAGAGTCAGAGAGATGCCATGAAGCTGTCAAAAGAGACAGATGCTGGAATTTTACCTGATAAGCCACAGCCTTGTGGCGATACATAGAAAAATAGAAAGGGGCTAATTTAAGTCATAAGAGTTAGTTAATAAGAAGCCTGAGCTAATAGACCCAGCAGTGTTTCTGTGTGGTTATTTTGGGTCTGGACAGCCAGGAACGAACAAGCAGCCTCAGTCTACAGAATTCCTCTGGGGAGCTCATGGCTAGAGCCACATGCTACTTGCCCCCACTTACTCTTTTTCTCTATGTTTTCCAATTTCCAGTTACCCCTTTGTGATTTCTGATTTTTTTTTTTCTGTTTGGAATAATTTATTGCTTTGTTATCCCAATTCTTCCCATTCAATGTACTATCTTGTTTTAGTTAGGGTTTCTATGGCTACAAAGGGACACCATGACCATGACAATTCTTACAGAGGAAAACATTTAATTGAGGTGGTAACTTACATTTCAGAGGTTTCATCCATTAGCGTCATGGTACGGAGCATGGTGGCATGCAGGCAGACATGGTGCTGGCTACATCTTGGTCAGAATGCAACAGGAAGTGGACTCAGACACTGGCTGGTATCTTGAGCATAGGAAACCTCAAAGCCTGCCCCCACAGTGACACAGTTCCTCCAGCAAGGCCACACTTCCTAATAGTGCCACTCCCTATGAGATTATGGGGGGCAATTACATTCAAACTACCATATGTATGAAGACAGTTTCTAGCCACTTGTCTTACCCTGGACGTCAATTTATTGTTTTTAAATGTTGAATGACACACTCTATTGTGCATGTGCGTGTTTATTACCTTTACTTGCTGCACCACTTCGTGGACTGTTGGTGACTTTCCTGTTCTGGCACTTGTGAGTAATGCTCTAGTAAACAGGGAAGTCTGGACATACATATTTCAACTCCATTGGTTGGATTTTCAGAATCTATGTTGGTTCTATCCCTATGTTTTAAAAAGAAACATATTTTTTCCTCAAATGGCTATATTAATCTACATTTCTATCAACAGCATGCAAGGTGCTCTCTGACATTGCCCACTTGTTACTTTGTATATTTTCTATGAACTTAGTCCAACACAGGTGAGATGCTACTGCATTGTGGTTTTAATTTACCTTATGATTAGATTTCAACTTTTTATTAAAGTTATTGGTGATTTTCCTGTAATCTTGGTGGAACTCTGAAGCACAGCTTGCTTCAATACTCAGGGGACTTAAGAGGTGAGTGAACAGCCACACGGATGGATGCCCCCACTCTCTAGGACCTCCCCATAGAACAAAACCCAGGGGCTCTTCTCCAAATCCCTCGGCTTTTCTAGTCAGCCAGTAGGGAGTTTCCTGTGGCTAGGCTCCCCCAAAACCCAAACCCATACACTGGACCCCCCAAGCTACTAGAAAGCAACCAGGGGAGGAAATCAAGAGAAGGGGGAAGAGAAGAAGAGGGTTGAGGAGAAATTGAGGGAATAGGATGGTCAAGATGGAGGAAGGACAGAGATGAGAGCAAGGAAAGAGATATCTTGATCGAGAGAGCCATTATGGGGTTAGCAAGAAACCTGGCTCTAGAAAAATTCCCAGGAATCCACAAGTATGACCCCAATTAATACCCTAAGCAATAGAAGAGAGGGTGCCTGAACTGGCCTTGCCCTGTAGTCAGACTGATGATTATCTTAAATATTATCATAGAACCTTCGTCCAACAACTGATGGAAAACAGAGGCAGAAACCCACATCAGAGCACTGAACTGAGCTCCCAAGATCCAGTTGAAGAGTAAAACGAATGAGAATATGAGCAAAGAGGTCAAGTCCATGAAGGGTTCATCCACTGAAACAGTCTATCTGAGCTAATGGAAGTTCACTAACTCCAGCTGGGCTGGGAAGGAACAAGCATAGGACCAAACTAGTCCCTCTGAATGTGGATGACAGCTGAATGGCTGGGGCAGACTGGGGGGCCACTGGCAGTGCCACTGGGACTTTATTGCTTGTACTGGCTTTTTGGATCCTATTTTCTTTGGATGGATACCTTGCTCAAACTAGATGTAGTAGGGAAGGCCTTGGACCTTCACAAAGCAAAGTGCCTTACCCTCTCTTAGGAGGTGGGGTGGAAGGGTGTGTGGAGGGATTGGAAGAAGGGGAGGGAGTGGGGATTTGGATTGATTTTTTAAAAATCTAATAAAAAAAGAAAAAGTTATCGGCTATGTGTATGTCTCCTCTTGGGAACTGCTTAGATCCTTGCCACCATTTAAAAATGGGTTGTTTTCTTAAGATTGAGTGGTTTGTGTTCCTTGAATATTTTAGCTATACCTCCCTTATCCAATGGGTGACGTAGAATCATTTTTCCCCAATCTGTGGGCTGTCCTTTGATTGTTTCCTTCACTCCGCCGAGATTTTTTATTTTGATGGATTTTATTGGTTTTTGCCTGTGCTTTGGGAGTCATATTGAGAAGTCACTGCCTAGACTAATGTCATGACTCTTGCATTAGTCATAATTTCTATATAATTTTTAAAAATACCGCCTTGTATTTATTGATTACTCTTTCCTTGGTGCACTATAACTAGGATGGTACTTAGGGACTGGTGTGTTGAAGTTAGCAGATCTTTCCAATGGTAGTTTTCTCAGAAAACTGGGTTGTAATTACATTGCACACAATGCAGGATCACGTCACCAATGTTAAAGATCCTTTTAAGGGCGCACAGTCTCTGTCTGTTCGGAGCCCCACTTTCCAACTTCCATGGTGAAGAAAGGTTTCTGTTTCTTGGCTACTGTTGAGAGAAATTGAATTTTAGTGTAAAGTGAACAGTATGCTTGGCAAGTGAATAGAAGTAGTGAGTGAGGGAGGGATGAAAGAATGCAGAACAGGTGTGTGTGTGTGTGTGTGTGTGTGTGTGTGTGTGTGTGTGTGTGACATTTCTGTCCTTCATATAAAATAGAACAAAGAAGAGAGCATAGTAAATACCCAAGAATTCCTCAAGGACTAAGCATGGCCTGCTGGCAGTTTGTCAAGAACATAGCTTTGATAGAGGTGGAAGGAACAGGCTACGCCATTCCTAACCATATGCACGTGAAATTGGTGAATTGTTACCTAGACAAAGGCAACTGATCAGGATTTGGAACAAAATTTCCTGGGGACAGTTTTCTGAGGCTGGTCTAGAGGTAAGGCACAGGCTTGCCATTCTCCATTGCCTTCTAGTGTGGCACACAGTGATGAAGTGCGAAGCATTGTGAGGCTCTTGGATTCCGGAAATAAACACTCCAAGCCTAGGGGATAAGCAGTCTTTCCCACAACAGGCTCAGTGGGAGAGAGGCAATGGTAACGTGACGTGGCAGAACTTGACTCCAGCGCTACCTGGTCAGGTCAGAGTTTGGGGGTGGCTTGAGAACCAGGCTATCTACCATGTGGTCAGGAGAAGAGCTTCTAGCCTTGATATTGAATCTTCGAGTTGGTGACATCTGGTAGGGGTCACCACACTGTGCCTTTCAGAGTCCAGCTTCTTTCCTGCCCTGTTATGTGTGAGGTTTAAGCATTAGTTGGCCATGGAGGATTGTCTTAAGCAACATACCATTGGGCAGAGCCATAGAATTTCCAGGAATAAGCTGTTTTCCTAGGAGGCCTGAGTGAAAGGCATTAACCTTGGACGAGTCAACTCCTATTTCTTACCATCTGATCAAGGACTTATTTTCATAAACTGTCAATACATTCTAGGAAAGACAGAGCCATATAGATACTAGAAACTACCATTTCTTGACTGTCTGCTGTGTGACAGACACTTCCTTTAGTGACCTTCCATTTACAAATAAATTATATTCTCAGGTCACGAAAACACTTGAAGGGCATTAATATCACTAGGATAGGTGACTAAAATCATTAGATATTGTCTTAGTTAGGGTTTTATTGCTGTGAAGAGAACCCATGATCATGGCAAAACTTACAAAGGAAACATTTAATTGGAGCTGGCTTACAGTTCAGAGGTTTAGTCCACTGTCATCATGGCAGGAAGCATGATGGCATACAGGCAGATATGGTGCTGGACAGGCAGCTGAGAGTTCTATATCCAGATTGGCAGGCAACAGGAGCAGATTGTCACACTGGGCATAGCTTGCATATCTGAGACTGAGACCGCCAGTGACATATTTCCTTCAGCAAGACCACACCTACTCCAATAAGACCACACCTCCTAATAGTGCCGCTCCCTATGAACCTAAGAGGCCATTTTTGTTCAAACCACCACAGATGCTAAGCAACTTGGCCAGCACATTTCAGTTCATCAGTGCTGGAGCCTGCTTTTCTACTGAGGATGCCCGCTCCTGAGCCTACGGGTGTCTGCTTATGCTCTGTTACTTCACCGTCTCGGATGGAGCAAGTTCTAAGACCTGGTTGCTGTGACTCAGAAGAGAGTCTTTGTGGTTCTGAAGCTCAGTAAAGAGACTGACATTACATTGAAGTTATACTAATGTCTTGGGTAAAATGTAGAAAATAGCAGACTATTTAACTTCAATTAAGAAAATATTTACTGTTGTATGTGAGAGGGTGTGGGTATATGTGTGCCGTGTGTGTGTGTGTGTGTGTGTGTGTGTCTATCAGAGTACAGCTTTGTGGAGGTGGTTTTCTCCTTTCACTTTTATGTGGGTCCCAGTGATTGAACTCATGTCACCAAGTTTGTACTTTTATCCACAGAGCTATCTTGCCAGTCCTACCTGCTTACCTTTAGCAAATATTTTTTCTCATCATTAGTGCTTCAGGAGTTGCCTCACTGTGCTATTCTTTGGGCAGTTATTTTAAAACTTTACTATGAGTGCCTAACTTGACAAAATCGAAAAAGTCATCAATATATTTGTGATTCTCCTTTCATAAACCCTTAAGATTTAGAACAGTTTGCTGATGGCCTCTGCTGTTCTAGTCCCATGTTGTTCTTACCTTGTATTCATATTCTATCTTGCTTTTAAAGCTTTCAAGGTTAGCTATTGCTTGCCTTTCCCCTTACTTTCAGTCTATGCTTTTGGGGGTGGTGGGAATTCTTATTTACTAATTTGATTTGCCACTCTTGTTTCTTGAAACTAACTCATCGTTTTTTTCTGGGTTTGACTTTCTTCTTATTGAAGGACATCCTTTAGCCCATGGTGGGTGGTGCCATCTCTGGAGAGGTGGTCCTGGGTTCTATAAGAAAGTAGGCTGAACAAGCCATGAGACAAAAGCCTATAGTAAGCACCTCACCTCCATGGTCTCTGCATCAGCGCCTGCCTCTAGGTTTCTGCCCTGTTCGTGTTCCTGTCCTGACTTCCTTCAAGGATGAACAGCAATGCTGAAGTGTAAGCCAAATAAACCCTTTCCTCCCCAACTTGCTTTCTGGTCACGGTGTTTCGTTGCAGCAACAGAAACCCTGACTAATGTACATTGGTACTAACATAGTGGGGGATTGTGACAGACCTGACCATGTATTGGGGAGGACTGTGGAAGGACTTGGGAACTTGGGCCTAGAAAGACCATTGAGTATTGAGACCTCAGTAGAATGTTCTGTAGGAGCTTGGAAGATAAGAAAGTTGAGAGCAGTGCAGAAATGGAGGACTGGCCTCCATGAAATTCCAGGTGGAAGATTAAAGACTCTGTCCAACCATTTGCTCTTTTGATTTAAGATTTTGTGAGTCTGGTTGGCTGGAACTGAAGAATTGTCTGTGATTAGCAAGATACCAGAACTACTAAAGCGAAACCTTTGCTTTATGGGGGTACTTGATGCTGGTCGGCTGGAGCTAAGAAATTAGCAGTGGTTAAGAAGAAACCAGCATCCCTGAGGTGAAATTATCTGGGAGGTGTTTCCTGAGAGCGCAGAGAAGCTGTGTTCCAGAGGCAGCCGAGTTTGTTACCTCCTGTTGGCAGCAAGACTTGGTCATGTGCAAGCGTCATGCAGGTGGGACAGGTTTTGAAGGCATCAAGGGGTCGTGGAAAGCAGTGTGTGGCCAGGGGAGATCATTCGTGAAGGTCCAGCCTCAGTAGCAGTTGAAGGTCCAGGACTGAAGTGGTCATGCAAAAAGTTGAGGCTTGGTACCATCCGTAGAGCCTATGAGAGGTTATTGGTGAATGTGCAGCCCAGTTGCAGCAAGGAACTCCAACATTTTGAAGATACCAGTACCATAGGATGGCCACCAAGAATAGTAGCAACGTCAGTGGAGTGGAGCCAGCTGGAGCTGAGAAGACAAACTGTGTGTGCTGCAGAGGGCAGAGGTGGAAAAGGGACCCAAGCATTTTGGAGGAGTTCAGGAAATCGTGAGTGGATCCCAGATAATTGGGCATTGAGTCATTTATTCTGTCGGGATTTTGATTCTGCTTGGTTAAGATTGTGACGGCGCTCTGTTTCTTCCCTCTTGAAGAAGGTATTTAATTTTGATTTTTCAAGTAGCCCACAGCTGAAAGACTTGGACTTTTAAAGGAGATTGGATATTTTAAAGAGATTGAAATTTTAATGTGTTTGAATTTGTAAAGAGGGTGACACTTTTAGAATTATTTATGATCTTAACGTGAGATCTTGTGGATGAATAAGAAAGGAAGGGATATGGTTTAATAATAGTGATATGTTTGTATGTCAAGGCAACAAGAGGTTATTTGGACTGGCTGGTTTTCTGTGTCAACTTGACACAGTCTGGAGTCATTTGAGAGGAAGGACCATGAGATCCAACTGTAAGGCATTTTCTCAATTAGTATCAATGGGAGAGGGCCAAGTCCATGGCAGGTGGTGACATCTCTGGGCTGCTGGCCATGGATTTTATAAGAAAACAAACTGAGCAAACCATGTGGAACAAGCCAATAAGGAGTTCTCCTCTATTGCCTCTGCATCAGATCCTGCCTCTGAGATCCTGCCGTGTTTGAGTTCTTGTCTTGACTTCCTTCAATAATCAACATCAATGTTGTAAACTGAATAAATCCTTTTTTCCCTAACTTGCTTTTTGGTTATGGTGTTTCATCACAGAAAGAGAAACCCTAACCAAGACAGAAGGCATGTCCCAATGATCTTCAACCTTCAGTAGCTCCCATATTCTAATGGTTTCCACTGCCTTCTGCTAGGGTCATGGGCAAGAGACCAAACTTTGTGCTCATGGGCCTTTGTGGGCATCCCACAATGAGCTATAGCTATTAAAGACAGGGTTTACTGGATTGGTTATTATTTTCTCTCGTTAAAACTTTTGGTATCGGTGTTACTCTTCCAATTTTAGATCCACTTATCTCTTTAATCTTGGCAAAATCCAGCCATTATATCTTCAAATGTTATCCTTACCTATTACATCCCATCTGTTTCTCCAAATCTCTGAGCTAGAGCTCACACCTCATTCTTGTCTCACTCTTTTACAATGTTCACAGTTTAGCTGCCTTGGTGGCTACTTAGGTAATATTCTTTTACCCCTTAAAGCAAGTAGTTCAGCAGTATTTTCTTTCTGATATGCATATGCTGTTTTATATCTCACCCACCAGGTTTTAAAATTTGAGGACAATGGCTTTCATTTTTTTTTTTCAAATTCTGTTCAATATTTTCTTGTAAGCTGATCTTTAAAAAAGCCTATACTGACTTTTTAATTTACCATGTTTTCCATTCTCTAGATGATTCTTTTTATAGCTTCACTGGTGTTTAGTTCACGTGTCATAAAACTGTACACACATAAACTATTTTAGCAAAATTCGATTGATGTATACAGCCAGCAAACCATTAACTATGCTTGTGAGAACTGATATATTAATTGTCTCCAAAATTTTCCTTGAGTCTTTGTATTTCTTTACTTTCTCTCTCATTTCCTCTCGCCGTCCCTCCATCACTTGTAAGGAGGTTTACCAATCTGTGTTTTGTCCTACAGAACACATTACATGTTGTCTAGTTTTATGTGAGTATAATTATACAAATATATACTCTTTAGTTTTCTCTCTTCAGAAATATTAGTTTTAATGTTATGTTTTGATTGTACCAAGGACATTGTTCTGTTATCTTATTTATAACAAAAGGACAATATATTACTTGTGGCTAAACCATAGCTATGCCATAATTTATTTATCCTTTTTTTTTTAAATTGGAGAACATCTAGGTTGTTACCAGTTTAGAGCTAATAGAATTAAAATTCATGTATGAGGGTATTTTTTGTTGTGTGTCTATTTCTTAGTGTGTTGGAGTACATAGATGTTCAAGCAAGTACATGATGTCTTTTTACTTTATGTATCGAGACAGGTTGTTTGCTGAACCCAGACCTTACCAATTCCCACTGTCCAGAGAACAAGCTTGCCCCAGGAATCCCGTGGGTGATCACCATTCCTAACCACCTTGTATGTAGAGTCTGGGGATTAGAATCCTGGTTTCTAATTTTTCCTGGAAACTTCTTTATTCACTGAGTCCCTCCCAAGTATGGATGAGTGAGCTTCTGTGGTCAGATCATGTGATGACATTTCTCTTGAGAAAATTTCTAGGTGTGAAATGTCTGTGTCCTATGTTGTGTGTTTTTAAAATTCTAAACTATATTATTCATATGTTACAAATATAATTGATTTTTAGATTAATTTTACATAAGTGTGACTTTATGGATATCAATTATTAGCTTTAGTATATTTTTAAAACTCAGCAATTGGATTTTCTGAAGACACAGTCATGTTCTTTGATATAAAGACAACTAAGATCTTCATTACTATTTTGAATAGAAAATATAAGAGGACATTCTCACCTTATTGATGATTTTAGGACATTTTTTTAAACTAACAATAACAAAGTTACATTACTTTTTCCATAGATATTCTGCATTGAATTGAAGGAATTATGTCTGCATAATTTGTCAAACACATTTTTCTGTATTGACTGAGGTGACTGTATAATTTCTCTCCCTCTTTTCATGGGTATGCATATATAGTGTGCATGCATTTGTGCGTGTGTGCTTGTACGTATGCAGATGCATGTATATATTGGAAATCTTCCCTGGTGTCTTCTCCCATGTCTATTCTTTTGTTTCAGGGCCTCTTAATCAAACTCGGAGCCCACCAGTACTCGTAGCCCCCAGGCAAGTTTGCTGTGGGGGGCGGGATTCCTTGTCTCTCTAATTCCTGAGCTGTAAGCAGAGACTGCACTTTTGCTCCTTGGCCACCTGGACCCAAATCATTACACAGAAACTATATTAATTACAGCACTGTTTGGCTGAGGGCCAGAAATATTCTAGTTAGCTCTTAAATTAATCCATTTCTATTAATCTGTGTATTACCACGTGGCGTTGGCATTATCTCATTTTCTACATGCCTTGTTTCCTCGGCAACTGGCTGGCATCTTTCTCCTTTGTCAGTGACATGGCGTCTCCCTGACTTCACCTTCTTTCCTCCTCTCTCTCTCTGCTTAGATTTCCTGCCTTGCTATATTCTGCCCTGCCATTGGCCAAAGCAGCTTCTTTATTAACCAATGGTAATAAAACATATTCACAGCATCCAGGGGAGTATCCCACACTGAGCTGGAGTTACAGGCAGAATGCTCCCTGCTCCCAGCCTCTGTGTGGATTCTGAGGATCCAAACTCCGGTGTTCTTGCTTATGTGGCAAAGGCTTTAACTGCTGACCCATCTCCCGGTTCCTGGCTTTTCTTTAGTCTGTTGAGCTAATGAATCACATTAATGGATAGCTCCATGTTCAGCAAACACTGCACATGTGAGATAAATTACACTGTTTGAATTTATTATGTGAAAGAAAATCTTGCTAGTTTTAATTATTAATTAGCAATAATTAAGAAACTAACTTGCCTTTGAGCATAGGTACTTGATGCCCCCTCTTCACATTTGTCACCATGGTAAGACTGATAACCGAACTGAGCAGGTCTCTCTCTTTTCCAGTGCTCTAATGTTACAATACAGAACTGGCATTGCTGAGCTTAAATGGTGGGTAGAATTCATCAATGAAACTTTCTGGTTCCGGAGTTTTGTTGTGAAAGGTTAAATTCAGTTGTAGCATCTACCCCAGGACTCTTCAGCCCGTCTAATTTTTCTTCAAAGAACTTTGGTCTTTTGTGTTTCTTAATAATTAAGTCTGTTTTGTACAAACTGCATAATATGTTTAGTCTCTAATGTTGGCCCCCAGGAGGCTGAGACTGGAAGACAGAATTCCAGGGGAGCCAGTAGGAAGACTGTCAAAATAGAGGAGAGAATAAAAGAGATGAGAGAGAATGAATGCGAAATGGTTAAAATTGCAACTCCCAGTCCACCGCTATGGCATGTGACAGCAGTTACATAAGCCCCCAAATGGCATAGGAAGGACATAGGCTCTCACGACACTGCCGCTCTCCTTCCCTCTGAGGCCTTTGGTCTTGTTGCTTCTATGTAGTGAGGAGCTAATTCTCAATTAATGCTTTGATATTTGTTTTATTTTGTTTGAGACAGGGTCTCACTACTAGCCCCCGCCAGTCTGGAACTCACTTTGTAGAGCAGGCTGACTTCACACTCACAGAGAATCCCCTGCCTCTGCCTCCCAAATGCTGGGATTACAGATATCCTCTACAGATGGGCATAATTTTTTATTCTCTAGTACTTCTTTTTTTCCTTATGCTCATGAATTGCTATTTTCCCCTTTTTGGGTTGGAGTGGGCATTAAAATTTAATCAATACTGTGAATCTGCACCATCCACACAGGGTCCTATGTCTGTTCCCATTACGTCTCTGGACAGGGCAACAGGAGCAAGAGAGCAGAATCTATTATAGTAGGCTATCTTAGAAATACTTAGGAATATATTAGAAACACAGGGGCAGGAGACAGCCTTGGTGGGATTGGGTCTTACAACGTACGAGTGGTTAATTAACACATGAGCTAGGAGTTCATGTAATCCTTCTTCAGGTTTGTCCAAGTGTTTCTCCATCAGACTCTGGCTAACACATGCAACAAGATGGACGGAGCACAGAATGTCACTGGTGTGGATGGTGAGAAGAGCAGCTTTCCTCTATTTTCCTGCTTTCTCTGGTTTTTAGGGCTTACTTACTATAAAGCTAGAGGGGCTTCCCTTTTGTATCCACTAATGTGAAAAGAATGTGTCTCCTTTCTTTGAAGGAATATGTGTGCACGCATGTTTTCAGTGCTGGAGACATTTGTGTGTATGTGTTTGCATGTGTGTGTTCATGGGAAGGCCCCTCTTATCACCATTGAAGGAGAGTCTCTGTCTTGCGTCTTCTAGAACCCCACAAAGAAACTGGGCTGACTTTGCCTTGGATACTTCTTTTCTTCAAGTGACACCAGGACTAATTAGTGACAGTGTGGCTGACTGTGATGAGAGCAGGCTTCATGGGCTGGTGGATTTTAATTCCCAAAGCGTGGCATCGTTAAGATAAAACCTTGCAGACCCAGCTCCGGATGTGGATGCTGTGGGCACCTCTACACACAGCCACTTCTCAGCTCTGCTCTCTGGATAGACCAGAATCCCCCATTGACATTTTAAGAACAGAATATTTTTCATATAAAACTTATTTGTTTTATTAAAGGCTGGAGGCCTGAAGCTTCCCATAGAGTAAGTTTGTGCTCTGCCATGATGATGTATGTGCAAATTACTGAGTTCCAAAGCTCATTTTCTGGCCTGTTTTCCTATAAAATCTTTGAGTCTCTGCCACAAATAAAGGAGCCATGCTTTAGACAAGGTCCACTGTCACTGAGAATGATAGTTGTGTCCCAGCGAGGAGTCTACTGTCTGTGAATATTTTCAATAGTTTCTTACCATGACAAGGGACATGGACAAGACTTACTGGACATCTTTGGGCACTGCTTACAGGCTGTGAGAAAATTTGTCCTTAACAGAGCTGAGGCTGAATACGTGTAACTGACCATTCAGACGCGGTGACCAGGGAACTGGGTATTTAGAGCATGGTTTCAGTTACCAACGGCATCCATCAATTTTCCTCTTGTACCTGGCTGTTTGACCGCTTATGAATATATGAGATCGGTAGCCAGATGATTCAGAGTGAGAGAAACAGCACAGATCTGTCAGTAGGCCTGTGAAGAGTCATACAACACACATACACACACGTGCACATAAACATACATGCATGCATACCTAGATCAGGTCTATCAATATCTATGGAGTAACGTGGGAAGAAAATGACTGCCAGTGGATTTGCACTGTTTTAAGGATCTAGTCTCTCTCCTGATCACATGTGTGTGTACATATGTGTCTACAGATTATGACTTCAACACAAGCAAAGGGCATTTAAAGCTTGAACACCTGTATAGACAGCAATACATTAGGCTGCACTGACCTGGGCACTCCAGCTCTAGAAGTTGTCTCTTTTTACTTGGGAACTTTGGACTAGAAAAACAGATGGGAAGGGCTGGAGAGATGGCTCAGAGGTTAAGAGCATTGACTGCTCTTCCAGAGGTCCTGAGTTCAATTCCCAGCAACCATATGTGGCTCACAACCACCGGTAATAAGATCTGGTGCCAACTTCTGTCTGCAGGGATACATGCAGGCAGACCATAGTACACATAATAAATAAATAAATCTTTTTAAAAAAAAAAGAAAAACAGATGGGGAAAAAGACACCATATATCTCAAAGTATGGGGAACCTAGAAGAGAGCCCAGATTTCTGGATCAGCAGCGCTAACCTGAGGCTGACTATGGGGGTTTGAATGTGAAATTGCCTGTCCCGGAACTCACGACGTAGACCAGACTAGCTTCAAACTCACAAGAGACTTCTTCTTCTGTCTTCCAGGTGCTGGGATTTTAGACACATATGTGCCACTGTATCCAATCCAACTAAGGAAAGGGAAATAACAGTTTATGGGTGTGGTGGTTTGAATGAGAATGGTCCTTATACGCTCATATTTAAATATTAGGTCCCCGGCTGGTGGAGATATTTGAGAATGGTTAGGCGGAGTGTAGTCTTGTTGAAGGAGGTGTGTCACTGGGGATGGGCTTTGGGGTTTCAAAAACCTACACCGTTTCCAGTTAACCTTTTCTTTGCTAGCACTTATGGATCAAGACATAAGTTCTCAGCTACTGCTGCAACTCCATGCCTGCCTGCCTGCAGCCATGCTCCCTGCCACAATGGTCAGGGACTCTAACCAACTATTTGAAACAGTAAGCACCCTAGGAACTCATTATTTTAACAATTGCCTTGCTCATGCTGTCTTTGCAGCATTAGAAAGGTAGCTAAAATAATGAGCATAAGAAAGAAATGGTAAAGAATACAAATTCTGGCCAGGCATGGTGGCACACAGCTGTCATCTCAGGACTCTCTGCTCTCTATGAGTCTGGGGTCAGTCTGGTATACATAGTGAATGCTAGGTCAGTCAAGGCTGATAGTGAGACCATATCTCCAAAAAGAAAAATAGATAAAAAGAAAAAAAGAAAAAAAAAGCACAGCATTAAATAAGAATTAACCCAGCTTCAGAGGGCGAAGGGAAGAACAGAGTTGTTAAGATTTCTGTGCTCTGTCTGAATTGGTGAATATATGTAAGATAGACTATGAGTTGCAATTTTCACCATCTCATTCTCTGTTGCTCATTTCATATCCATATATTCATATATTCCCTAGCTACGTATACCAAAAGAACTTAGAAGCAGAAACTTTTCCCAAATCAGTGAGCAAATTTAGTAGTCAGATCTTGCATTCTAAATATCATTCTATTCTAAAAGAAATCAGATTCACCTTAGAGAAATGGCTGGCTCTAGACTAAGGTAAGGCAAATCTAAGATGAACAAAACTTGATCATGTGCCAGAAAGTAAAGAAGTGATCAAAGAATTATAGAAACAAACAAAAGCTAGAAAGGAAGTGGGGGCCAGAGGGCTGAATGCAGTCTTTCATAGAGATGCCCCACCCATGATAACCCACTCCTACAGCAGCATCAGTATCACAAATCTATAGCTAATATCACAAATGTATAACTAATATCTTTCTTGCCACAGAGTGCCAAAATGCCTGACTGAAGCAATTTAAGGGAGAAAGGATTTTTTTGATTTCCAAGTATGGAAAGTAAGGTAACATTCATGGCAGCAGGTAGAACCACTGTTTGGGGTGGCAGAAGCATGAGGTAGCAGGCTCCACATCTCAGCAGATTAGGAAAGACAGAATTTGGGGTGCTACTTTGGTTCCACTTACATAATAAGGAAAGTTATACATCTGGACAAGTTTGGTGAGTACATTGGAGAGGAGGTTACAGCAAGATGGGGGCAGCTTTTCCATAGGTTTCGGGGGCTATCTGGTGACATTATTGGATTTGGGCTGGTGAAAGCCAGTGGTCTGCTAAGCTAATAGATTCTAAAAGGGTCTTATCTATTTGTTGCAGGATTTATCACAGGGTCTTCTTTATTTGTCTATTATTTCTGACAGTGATGATCAGGGTGAGAATCGATTGACCATTAACAACAGCCACACTTAGCTGAGCTAAGGCAACCAGCAATCTTTTTACCGCTGTATCACTGTCGTCTCCTTAGTCCTGCAGATGTAGCTTCTTTCCTGGACTCTTTGGTGATGGTTGGCAAGTAACTTTACTCATCGAGCCGTCTTGCTGACGACTCTCCCAAACTGTGCTTTTTAGATTAGTGTTCAAGAGAGCAGTCAGGGTCAGCAATGGTGGTTGCCAAACAATAGGGAAGTGGATGCCTTAGTTGACGTTTCTATTGCTGTGAAGAGACACCGTGACCATGGCAACTCTTATAAAGGAAAACATTTAATTGGGGTGGCTTATAGTTCAGAGGTTTAGTCCATTATCATCAGGGAAGAACATAGTGGCCTGCAGGCAGACATGGTGCTGGAGAAAAGAGCGAAGAGCCCTACATCTTTTAATGGGCAGACAATAGGAAATAAACTATGACTGAGAGAAGCTTGAGCAAAGGAGACCTCAAAGCCCACCCCCACAGTGACACGCTTCCTCCAAAAAGGCCACACCTCCTAATAATGCCACTCCCTCTGAGGGTTATTTTCTTTCAAACCATACAGTGGGGAAACTTCAGAGAAAGAGTGAGAAAGCCCTGAGTGTCTAGGAAGATAGGTTTAGGCTTTTGACCAATATCAAAAGAAAAAAAAAATAGAAGAAAAGGAGAGAGAATAACAGTGCTACTGTAAGGGGCCACTGTACCAAGGGAGGGGTTTTGGAGAAAGATAAGCACATTGCATTATCTTATTTGGGGAATAATTAGTCTTCCCCCTTCCTAAGGTTGTCTTCAGATAAATCAGATTTTCTGGGTGGTTGAGGTGGATTCCTGGGTATGCAATTGTTAAGCCCAGCCGGAGTAAGTCTTGAAGTGAAGAGGCAATAGTTCATGATGTTTTGGGTAGTTTAGAATGTCCTGTCTCCACGTGGGGCTAGAAATGGAGCTAGATTCAATTCTTTCGGCTAGAAGGGAGTAGCTTTTCCTTAAAAGCCCTCAACAAAGCCCTGATAACTCAACCTGTTCATAAGGTAATTTAAATCATAAGCGGATGGGGGAGGAGAGTTCCCTTTTAAATGTTACCAGGGAAACAGATGGGATTCAAACCCAGGGGCTTATCCTCAACTGCCTTAACTATTAATCCATGTAATAATAATAGTGTGTAACTCCTTTGTGGGTTGTCTTTTGTAAGATTACTTCCCCAGTCTTTGCCCAGCACTCTAAATTTGTACCTATATGGTTAAGGCTAACGGCTAAATAATCTTTGTTTAGCTTTGCAGGAAGGCGATTTGGTGACCTTCACATTATGAAAGATGTTAAGATGGTGCTTAGCTTGCAGAAGAATGGTGTTCTTATTGAAAGAGTTGGAGGAACTAGCAAGCCCCAGGAGGTTGAGGTCAATGTTATGCTCCAGCCAGTGAAAAAAAGATACACAGCCAGTGAGACAAGACTCGAAGGCACTTAGTCTCCCAGACTAGTCTGCTGTTGTATCTTCTTTTGTTCTCTTTTAAAACTCTGGATAGCACCCGTGTTCTGCAAGGTAGCTCTTTGTTTTTGGTTTGATTTCTTTTTTGGGGGGACAGTGGTTCTCCGCCTATCTTCTCAGCATGCCAGTCTTGGAATAAACCTGATATTTTTTTGTGTATTGTGACTATTTTTGTTGTGACTATTGGCTTTTGAGCAATGAGAAGACAGATCTGGGTTCAATAAATCCTCACGTATATATCTTTCTGTATGAACTCAAAGTTTTTCTTTGGACAAACTCCTGGATAGGGAATTTTCAAGAAAATAGTTTTAAGATGTTTTGACATATGTTGCCAGAAGACGCTGAATAGGTTGTACCAATTTACATACCTGCCAGAAATCGTACTACATTTTTTTGGGGGGGGGAGGAATAATTTATACAAAGCAAAGTATACAAACAGAAAGTTGACTGTCCAGTGAGAACTGCAAATACATATACCATCTAGATTTAGACATAGGTGATACCTGTTGCCTTAGGAAATTCCCCCTTAGGAGAACCACCATAAATAGAATCAAATCATATATCTGGTTTCTGTTCCTTAAAAGAACATTTTGGGGCTTCATCCATACTTATATTTGTATTCTTTTTGAAGTTCAGGGTTGATATCTCACTGAGTAAATGTGCAATACACATTTATAATCTATTCTCCTGCTGATGGACTCAATTTAATTTTAATTTTAGGTCATTATGAGCCAAGTTGCTATGAACAGTCTCTCGCCTGCCTTTTGGGGGGGTATATTCTGTCGTTTTTACTGAGTATATATTAAACAGAACCATCGTAAGGCACAGGGTGGGTATGTTTTAAACTTAGTAGATATTCCAAATTGCTTTCCACAGTTACTGAGGCAGCTCACACTCCTACTAGTAGCACACCCAAATGTTTCTTTGGCTCCATGTCCTTGTTACCTGAATGCCCCTTTTTAGCTGTCTCCAGCCACTTAGTGATCATTTTTATCTCCTCCCTACTTTTGTTTATACGTGTGATTGAGTGCCCGCTAAATTCACGAATCAATTAATCATTGCCTTTAATGAATAAATATTTATTAAGCAAGCCTTATGTGTAGGTTCTGTAGAAGCCTGGTGGATGCAGAGATGAACCTCTGGAGGATGTCCAGTGTAGCAGAAAAGGCACAGAAGCACACAGGTAAGGCATGTGGTCTATGTAACGATGTGGGCATTTATGTGTACAGAAATGCAGGTTTAACTATAAGTTAATTATAAAATTAATATTAGTGATCAAGTCAAGAACCAGAGACTGTGCAAACTGCATCTCATCTCATCTAGTCAAACCCTGCTGCAGGCTGTGTTACCACTATGTTCATTCTGAAGAATGGGGAAGTTAACAGGAGAACTTGTTCATAGGGTGGGGGGCGGCACTAGCAACAGAAAGACCTAGGACCTGAACCCAGGGAGTCAGGCTCCCTAGCATACTTTAGATGCCCGCTTCATTCCTACGCAAGCAGAAGGGTCTCCAGGAAGGTCCTTGGTGAAAACAGCAGTATGAAAGGCAAAAGGATAAAATGCAGTCTGATAAGTCTACCACAAGAGGCCCAGGGAACACAGTAGCCCGAGCCCTTGAAACTAGGCATGGAAGTCAGCAGGGCCAAATCTGGGCGAAATGAAGTTGGAATTCTTAGGACGGTTTCTGTACGAAGGTTGCATTTTCTCCCATCCCATCGCCAAACACCAAATAATATTTACATGTTTCATCTTGTTGTTATACCAGCCATTTGAGTACACTTGCCAGATAACTGAGCATTCAGATTTCCTTGCATGGAGGGCTAAGCACTGCTTGAATCATGTGCACAAACCCGGGCTTCAGATCTGATGGTTGTCGGCAGGGCCTGCTTGCATGGTGCGTTCTGTTTAATATATCGTATCCATCTGCTGGTGAGAAAGTTGGCTTTCGGAATAGGCGACGACAGTGTTCCTGAGCCTCTGAAAGTGTCCAGTCAGAAACGCAGAAAACCTATACGGTGTCTTCAAGCACAGCAGTGTGCTAGGAGATGCCAGGTTTTTTTTTTTTTCCTTCTAAAATAGGCTTACGTTAAAAAACACACACTGTGAAGCATTTGTCTGGCTTAAATAATTTAACAGGTCTTACGTTCCTGCTTCAGTCAATTTTCACAGAAATGCTTCTCCGGAGGGTTCTCCTTGTGAACATCATCATGTGGAGGCCCGCTTGATACCAGCTGGCTGGGGACAGAGCGCTAGGGGCCTGGTGGTCCCGGAGAGGGCGAGGAAAGGTGGCACGCAAGTATACCTTTGGGGGAAATGCAAACTTTCCTTGCCTGTGGAGTGCGTGTTTGTTAGTATTCCGAGCCTGTTGGCCCATTGTTTGTGACTCCAGCCTTCTCAGCAGAACGCACGGCAGATGGCTTACATTTGCATTAGCCTTCTGGAGAATGAATTTGCTACCAACAACATAAGCTGCAGCTTTTTCTTTTCAGAATTTACAACAAATTGGCCAGAATGGCAATTAAAAAAAAAAAAGGCATTAGCATCACTATTTCCACTTTCCCTTTCTGAATAGGGTAAACGATCCCCTCTCCACCGGTGTCATTTGTGCCCCCCCAAATGTTTATTAAAATGATTCAGGTATTTCATTATGCAAAATGACTTTTATAAAAAGACCTTTCTTTCTGCCCACAGTCACACATAATTTCTTTTGTCACTCGTTACGGAGTGGAGTTATGTGAAGCTGGGACATATTATTTGTCCTAATCTGTATTGGATAATTTATTACATTAAGGAACCAATAATTTTCAAATGTAATCAGATTTAAGTTTTTAATAAGATTCATCTTCCCATTCACACTTGCTTAATTTAAGGATATTAAATCTGCCCAGGAAGGAGCTGCCTCTCAAAGCCTGGGTGCCCATTAGAGTCCTTTATTCTTGATGTGTTAATAGGATTTAATTACATTACAGTCTTCATGGAGAATCACAGAGCCCTAGTTAACTGTGATAAGCCGAGCAAACAGCAGCCTGAAAGGGAAGTGGTGTACAGTAGTTGGCTTATCGGCTTAGAAAATCAAGATGATTATTATTTTTAAATTGACGGTTACACGAATTTGCATCCTGTTTAGTTGAACCTCCGAAGAGAACAAACTTTCTCCATTCCTTGAAAAAGAAAAAAACCACTTAAAAGGCCACCCACATAAAAGGTGAACAATAAACACTTAACAGAAACTACTTAATTGCCGTTTGTCTTTTGAATTGCAATGAGATTTTTACTATCGACTACAAAGAGATTTGTTCCAACAATTTACCCTGCTATTCCTTTGTCTTTCCGACGATTACATCCTTGATTTTGGGTTCAGAATAATGGCTGTGTTCCTTGTTAAAAAGTAATGATTTTTAAATTGCTCTTTTAGCCTGTCTTCAACTTTTTTTTTTCTGCTTCTACTCTTGAACCCCTCCCTGCAGGCTGCTCCCTCTCTCCTCTCCATTCCTCCCCCCTCCCCTCCCCTCCCCATGTCCCTGCTTGGTTTAATGGCAGAAGGCAGAGCCCCAGCCTTCTGTGACCTGACAAGAGGAACCCTGTGACCAATGCTGCCCTCTGAGAGCCCTGTCAATTTCTCCACCGGAATCATTTGCATTGATCGTTAAGTGTTGACTTCTGTGACTTTCTCTTTCTTGTGAACTTGACAGAAGTTAGTGCTTTGGCTCCATCACAGATGCTCAGGCAGTGGAAGGATGGATGCCTTCTAGAGCTTCTCAATGACTAAAAAGATGTGTGTGTGTGTGTGTGGGGGTTGAGGAAAAGAAGAAAGGGGAGAAAAGAATCCATAATGTGCTATCTAGTTGAACTTTTCACTTCCAAAGTGATTGACAACTTCTGGCTCATTTTCAAGAGAGATCATAGACCTGGCAAACAGTATTGGAGATGCTTTACAGCCTTGTTCAACTTTGTTAAGTTTTTATGAAAGTAAGAAAAAGTATGAAAAAAGCATAATATCTCTGTCTGTCTCTGTCTCGTTCTTCTAGTTACTTTCTACATTGGCATGTTAGGAAGATGTCCATGGTGCCATTTTCTTCACAGATCAGGGTGGTAGAGGGTGGAGAGATTTCTAGATAGGGAAGTGATCTATGGCTGCACCATGGTTCCAGTTCTCTGAGACATTACAGTTTCATATCCTCTCTCTCTCTCTCTCTCTCTCTCTCTCTCTCTCTCTCTCTCTGTGTGTGTGTGTGTGTGTGAGAGAGAGAGAGAGAGAGAGAGAGAGAGAGAGAGAGAGAGAGAGAGAGAGAGTCACTGACTCTCTAGGCAGGCAGGCTTAGGGTTCAGCTCATGTCCAGAAAGAGAAGTGGAAAGCTGGATAAGGGAGAAGTTTATATTGAGTCACAAAACAAGCAGGGTTAGCAATGAATCTGAAGGAAACTACATCGATCAAAGGCTTTTAGGGGTCATCTATAAGTACCTGTCTCATTAGCTATTTCTCCCACTTTTATTTCCCCCTAGAGACATGGTTTCTTTGTGTATCCCCGGCTGTCCTGAACCTCACTGCCCAGCTCTTCCACTTCCTTATTGTGTCTTCAGGTGTGTAGTAAGGTTTCTATTGCTGTGATAAAGACCATGACCAAACGGAACTTGTGGAGTCCAGGGTTTAACTTCATCTTACACTTCTGGTAGCAGTTCATTGCTGAGGGAAATCAAAGCAGGGACTCAGACAGGTTAGGAATCTGGAGACAGAAACGGATACAGAAGCCATAGAAGAGTGCTGCTTGCTGGACTGTTCCTCATGGCTTGCTCAGCATACTTTTTTTTTTTTTAAATAGCATCCAGGACTGTTAGTCCAGGGATGGCACTGCCATATATTTATAGTTCGTACATGTGAAAGTATGTTTTTTTGTTTTTTTAAAATCATCTTTTGCTATAGAGATCTGTCCTAGATAGGCATTATGAAAATGTAAGAGCTGGGTTCTCCTACACCATTCACACACAACACACACACACACACACACACACACATACACACACACACACACAGACAGACACATGCACACACTCCTAAGCTTTCATTTTAGGGTAGTCTTGAAGTTGTAAAACAGGACTATCTCCCTGTCTCAGGGGGTCTCTGACTTCGACTCGCTGAGGGAAGCATGTGCTCACTACATCAAAGCTTGTATCAGCTCCTTACCAAGACATCCGTCACAGGGTTATATATCATCAGTCATGCTGCTTGTGTCAAAGGATATCAACTGCTGGTATTCATATGTTCCAAAGTGGCTCCCCAACATGGGAGAGGCATCTCTGTCCATCTCAGAAGGGCTGCTATCCCTTACGGCTCATGCGAGTGTAGATATTCCTATGTTTTAGAGGGTGTCTGGGAAGCAGCTGGTTACAGATGGCCCTTTTATACCATTTGTTTATCTTTCTAGCATGTTCTATCAATTCCACTTTTCAAGAAAAGCTTGAGAACCATAGAATACACTTCATTGATCATCCATTAGCCTGTTCTTATGGATAATACCTGTGATTCCAGTGTGTCTATATCCAAAATTGGCTCTGAGTAAGGAGAAGACCTGCTGTCTCCTCTGTGGGAGACCCTGTTGATTCCTGCTGTGGCTGGTGTTCCCAGGTCATGTGAACCCAGGTCGCATTGCTGCTCTGTTGAGACAGGGGCCACTGTGCTTTTTCTGCCCTTCAGCTCTGTTCACATGTACCGTTTGCTGTGATGGCTTCTCTGACCCTTCAAGTTGGAGTTGATTTCTATTCTGTTTATTCATAAGGGGAGGAAAAAAACAATAGTTTTCTCTTATTCTTTCATAATTCCTATCTAGGACAGATCTCTGCAGCAAAAGATGATAAAAAAGAAAACCAACAAACATGCATTTCACATGTATGATTCATAAATATGTGGGAGATGCCGAGGGAATACGTAAATCTTAAAGAGTGGGTTTGAATATAGGCTTATGTAATGCCCTCAGAAAGGAATGGCAAAGTTTCAAAGAAAAGGCAGTGCAAAGGGAAAACACTTTGACTCTCTAGGGATGTAAGTTGCAGGGGAGTATATCAGTAGAAAAAGCGGATGTAGTTTGAATAGGAAATATGAAATACGAAATCCCATAGGTTTATGTGTTTGCTTACTTGGTTCCCAGCAGGTGGTACCTTTTGGAAAGTGGTATAAGTTTTAGGAATTGAAGACTTATTGGAGAAAAATGGGTCACTAGGAACTGTCCTTGAGGTTGTATAACCCAGCCCTGCTGTCCTGGTCACCATCTGTCTCCTGACCATGGGTGAAATGTGACCAACTGTCTCAAGTCCCTGTTTGTTAGACCTTACCCACCATGACGGACTGCATCAAAGGGCTGAACTGTAAGATTCCTTCTCCCCTCATGTTGTTTTTCTCAGATATTTTTTTGTCACAGCAATGAAAAAAGTCATAGGGCAGGCGAGTCAGGATGGTCGGGTAGATTGCTTTGGTTGTTGTCTGGATTATAAACCATCTTCAGGAACCGGTTTCTGTCCTTCTTGTCAAAGATAGTTGGAAGGGAGCTTTGAACGCTTATGTCCAGCTTTTTGCCAAATGGGGTGAAACAGAGACTTAACTATTTAACCAAAACTTGACTGTTTCTTTTCAACGCAGAGCAATAGTCAGGTTGGCACAGCAGCTTTTGCTCCGTTCCAGCTCCAGACCCTGGTCTATTCTCAGTTCTTACTGCCCCCTGCCTGAGGTCAGGTCCATCCCCTCTCTTATGAATGTTCCCATTCTACGGTATAGATAGTGGGTCTTAACAAACAATCCCCCAGTGGACTGTTACATAGGAAACAACAGGGCTAAATTCCAGCACGAGAATTTCATAATCTTAGTTTTCCTTTTTCTTTCTTTTCTTTTCTTCTTCTTCTTTTTTTTATGAAAAGAGTTCCTTCAGCATCCAACACATTTCTGTCTGCATAGGTTATATTTAAAGAATGCTTGCAGAAACAAGCATTCCATTTCTCTTTTAGGTATATGGACTATGATTAGGGGATTTCATTGTAGTTTTTGGTACTTATCTATTTGAAATTTTTGTTTTTGTCAGTGTTTTGATGCACCAACAGCATGACATAATGTTTATTCTAATATTCCAACCTTGACTTATACTAACATAATATTTTTCTTCTTCTCTATCAACTTTGTTTTCTATTCTTTTCTGCCTGCCTTTCCCAGCTATAGCATGTTCTAGTTTTATGCAGAGTGACCCAGATCAGAACATGTAGGTTTGGCTCTCCTAGAATCTCCTATTTATCTTGTTCATTTTAAATCCCCCATCTTTCTAAAGTTGTTACTACTTTATGCCACACACTGTGGTCTACAGTGGGAACTACAAGTATGAGTAAGATATCCCCATACCCCCAAGCTTACATAAGTAGGTTATAAGGTGATAGCAGAGACAACAAACATGAATGCAGAAAACAGCAATGTTCCTAGTCAATAAAATTTTTGCCATTCTGGTAGATCATAATTGTTGTACTCTTCTTGTCAGCAATGAAGACGCAACACCAGACTCTTCTTAACTGTGGTTTATTCAGGACCTTAGAATAATCTTCTCACCCTCTCGCTACCTCTCGCAACCTCTCGCTCCTTCTCAACCTTTCGCCCTGGGCAGAGCCAGCCCGCAGCTTAAATAACCTCTGGGTAGTCAACCCCAGCAAGCCACGTGGGAAATGCAGATAAGTCCAGAAATGCGGAAGCAAACCAGATCTTAGTGTTAGCCATATATGGAGTTGTTACACACCTGAGAGCACTCACCGTTGGAAAGGTGGAAGGTGGGAATCAGCGCCACCTGTAAGGCGTGGCATCACGCGGCTCCCTACACATAATAGTCCTTAATAAGATATTGATGTACTTTATTTACATAGCTAATTGTAAACATAGTTTGCGTTTTTCCCCCAAATTCATATCAATGCATCCAGTTTAAATGAAGCTGTAAGAAAGGCCACAAATAGTTGTCCATATGCATAGTTTTCAGAAGATAAAGCAAGCACCATCCAAGAGTTACTGACAAGTTATTCTTCATAGTTAAGAGAGTCCAAGACACAGAGAAGGATGGGCATAGGGCCCTGGAGGCCAGCATTCAAATTCATGGTGAGCAACACCTTTTTCCTACCCTCTGTTCCCCATGTTGATGACAGCTGTCAACTCCTTCCATCAGGGCTTCTTAAACATTTGCCATTCGTGACCCCTTTTCACCCAGGCAGTTTCTGCACAACCCTACAAACATGAGCATATAAAAGAGATGCAAATCAGTCATCTGTTAATCATAAGTCATAGATTTATTTTAAAATAATTCTTTGGCATGCATATGTTTTTGCCATTTTTTTTTAAAGAAAAGAGCAAACTGTATGCTAATGAGATGGATGTGCTTCTTCTTCGACATTGTTCTATCGCTGTGAAGAGACACCATGACCATGGTAACCCGTATACAGGAAAACATTTAATTGGGTGTTGCTTCGAGTTTCAGAGGGCTAGTCCATTATCATTATGGTAGGGAACATGGCAGCAGGCAGGCAGGCATGGTGCTGGAGAAACAGTTGGAGCCTTACATCCTGATCCTGAGGTGGTGATTGCAGAAGCAGCATCTGTGGCAGGAGGGAGAGGGAGAGGGAGGGAGAGGGGGAGGGGGAGGGGGAGGGGGGAGGGGGAGGGAGAGGGAGAGGGAGAAGGAGAGAATGGGTCTGGCATGGGTTTTTGAAACCCCAAAGCCTACCCCTAGTGATACACCTCTCCCAAAAGGCCACACTTTCTAATCTTTCCCTGACACTTCATCAACCAGGGACTAAACATGCAAATATATGGACCTATAGGGGCCCATCTTGTTCAAGCCACCACATGCTTGTCTATTTTTACACAAAGAATTAAATCTTGGCAGATTATTTTTATTTTGCAGGTTTTAGAATGTCTTCATTGCTTTTCAGAGTTGATGGATATCTTTATTTTAAGATCAAAGAGAATAACTTTTGAGTAACCATACAACAGCAACAACTCTGGCAGAAGTATGCTTAAGGTTAGTTTAACTGTCAGAAATTCTGTCCTAATCTCACGCTAAAATTCATTTGTCATTTTTAAAAAGAAACTCAATGGAAGCAACAACTTTTATATTCAAACATTTGAACACAATGTAACATAAAGATATTCTTATTTGATGCTTATGTGATGAAGAATGAGAGCAGAGAAATATTTAAAGTCTCTGTTTTCTAAATGAAGCCATGATTCTGGGAACGTAGGGAAGACACTGCAGTTTGTAACTCGTGAGAGTCTCAGAGCTGAGCTGCCATGCAGTTCAGGCAGCATCCACTGGCTTGTGGTGTAAGAACATGTACAGTGTCAACTTGCAAATTCAGAACCAAGGCTATAGAGAAGTCACGGGAAGGAACATGGATGATCACTGTCAGAAATATCTTGGGTTCATTATGTATTTGAGTTTTGAATTAATTTCTGGCTGTTGCCCACTTAGATACATGTTGTTTGTAAAAAGAGAGTGCACCTTTGTCCTAGCCACCCAGCCCTGAATAATCACACAGAAATTATATTAATTAAAACACTGCTTAGCCAATGACTTGGGTGTATTCCTACCTAGCTCTTACATCTTAAATTGACCCATTTCTATTAATCTATGTATCGTTACAAGGCTGTGGCTTATGGTAAGGTTCTGGTGTCTTTGTCCTTCGGCAGCTACATGGCATCTGCCTGCTTTACCTTCTTTCTCCCTGCTTTCAGTTTTGTTTCTCCTCTTACCTACATTCTGCCCTGCCATAGGCCAAAGCAGCTTCTTTATTATCCAATGGTAATAAAACATATTCACAGCATACAGAGGGAAATCCCACATCAATTGTTTCCAAATTTTAAAATCTCCCAACATTTAGTTATGTGTGATATGGAGATATGGAGCCACAATTCAGTTTTAAGATGCCAAGATTTACATCATATATATATATATATATATATATATATATATATATATATATATATATGATGTAATAATTCATATGATGATTCATATGATATTCAATTAATATGATGAATTATTATATCATATATATATTTGAATTATTCTCTTTTAGCATTTCACATGGTGTTCCCTCTGTCAGTCATTCCTTAGTTTCTTATGTTCAGTCTCATCTTCCTGAAACTTAAATCTACTATTGGAGTATATTTGATTTCTCTTACAATGCCAAATTCTAGAGTTTCATTCAATAAGTTGGTATGCATTTGGCCATTTGTATATATGTACACACACACACACAAACACACACACACACCCCACACAAGAAGAATGATTAATAAAAACCCAGAGACAGATATTGGGATTCAATCTGAAGGTCAGATAAACAAAACAGCCAGTCATTGGCTCTTACCTCTACCTCAGTCCAAAATCATGATCCTGATCTTGCCTCCAGGAGGTCCTCAGAATGAGACTGTGTCTAAGAGCTGTCTCCTCCCATTTTATAATCCTCTCTAGGGCTGGGATTAAAGGTATGCACAACTATCTCCCAATTTCTATGGCAAACTAGTGTGGTTACTGGGATTAATGGTGTGTGTCACTACTGCCTGGTCTGACCAGCAATGCTGTATTACTCTCTAATCTTCAGACAAGTTTTATTTATTAAATTACGAATAAAATATTATCCCCTTCACACACACATGGCTACTTCATTGAGGAAATGAGGAGAAACTGCAGCATGTGTAAGTAATAAAGAGGAAAAAGAAAGGTGAAACACGTAAACATTATACTGGAATCTCAAAGAGAGTGAATGAGAATCCTGAAACCTTACTACGGGACCAGGCTCTCCATCAGCACCTGTAGGCAAAATGCTAGAGAGGAAAAAAACGAATAAACTCTCTTTCCGTTGATTTTCGTGGAGGATACTGGAGTCTTTTCTCTGGGGAAAAATGGTTTTACGTGTGAGGAAATGGTACTTGAAGTCTGTGGATACACCCTAAGCCTTTTTCTCTTCGAAAACTCAGGCTCATATGAATCTCCAAATGTCCGCAGTGATCAATTCTTCTCCCAAAGTTTGTAGGATTAGTCGAATGTCATCTTGGCCTCTAAAAAGTATCATAAAAAAGTAGTTACTGCAGGTCTGGAAATTAGACTAGGTAAGTCATCACCTGTCTACTCAGGTGTGCATTTCTGAGAGGATCTCCCACCTGTGGGCTTTGCAGTTAATCTTAATTATAGCCTTGGACTGTGTCGTTATGTGCTAGTAATTGTAGAGTTTTGTCTAACTTTGCTGGAAATTATGTCTGCTTTTTAGGTAAACTAATGCTAAAGGTTATGTTTTAGTGTCTTACAAGACACCAATAGCTTTGTATCTCGTCATCATATTTTATCATTCTTTTATTGAGTTTCTTATCCATCTCCAGGTCCTTGATATTCTTTAAAGCAAGCTTGTTGGTTACTACTTTCCCATGAATCTGTAAGTTCATCTAGTTCTTTTGGATAACTTCATCATTCTACTTCAGATCAGTCGTATTTTCATCTTTCCCTTGAACTGGCTACACTCCTAAAGTAGTCACAAAAAGTCTACTTTAAAGTCACAAAAAAAAAGTCTTTATAGGCTTTAAAGAAACCAAAACTCTAGAACACACATACCTACAGTGTCATCAGAATTCTTAATGAGCCATAAGTGTTTGATATTTGAGTTCATTTCAGTCTGAAATAATGCTTAATGGCTTGACCACCTTCCCAAGTCAGTAGGGGTCTCTACATGGCAATTTCCACTTTACCATCATCAAAACCAAAACTTGGAAATAAAAAGGGGGGCGATTTGTTTATTACCTCAAATGTGTAAAAAAAAAAACCCAGCAAGTTTAGATCTAGGGCAAGTTATGACTTCATAAATGCCTTCTTCAAAGACATCATTGTGCAAACACATCCGTAGCTGTCTGGGCAGCTACTCTTGATTTTAGTTCAATTCTACTATTATTGAGCTCAAACCCTAGACCAGACACTGACTGGGTCTGGAGGTATAAAGACAAGTGGTGTGTGATCATTGGTTTTTAGATAGCTACAGAAGAGCATGTTAAGAAAGCACCAAGAACACACACACACACACACACACACATACACACACACGCACGCACACTGTGTATAGTTTTCTGTGTTACACTACAAAGCAATGACTGGCCTTAGGCTCCATACCTGAACTTGTTTCTGGGAAAGATGGGTGAAACTCTTTAAGTGTAGCAGAGACATGGCCTTGTCACATTAAACAAGGCGTTGTCAGCAAGGTTTGTCTGCAGTGGGAGGAAGGTGTGCTTCTGTCTGACAGATTTGGCCGGTCACCTCATTGGTGGCTCTTTCTGCGGACTAGATTGCCCCAGCAATCTTTCTGCCTTTCCTCTATGTTACTGATATTGTTAGCTTCATTTACATCTCCATGGGTGGAGAAGGCAGGGTAGGTGGGACTCAGTAATGGACAAAGGCTCAACATTTAATTGATTTCAGCCCTTAGAGAAGCAGGAAGGGAAGTCATAAGGAAGTTGAATGTAATACTTGGCTTTGGACCTCTGTTCTATTCTTTAGCATGTTCATCAAGTATTCCTAGGAGTGGGTGAGTGTATAAGGGATGCTCTGAAATAAAAGTCACGCAAAAACAAGGTAACTTTTTCTACTTAAAAGTCACACACTGAGATAATATTTCAAAGAAAAACAGATTACATACATGTAGTAGTATAATATTAAGGTGACAAAATTCATATATATATGCATATATATATACATATATATGAATGTATATACATACCTGTAGCTTATTCTCTAAAAATAATTTCATAATGATTTCTAGAAATAGGCAGAGAGGTGATCCATAATCTTTGGTCTGGATAAATCGATACCAAGACCAGTTTTGGTCATCCTTGCTTGATGTTACTTTGCTCCTTAATTTGCCCAAATGAGAGAGACAAGAGCTAAATGAGTAATGTTCATGTTCACAGAGCTAGGAAGGGGACACTTGCTGGCCTTCACTTCTTTGAAATCTTTTGTGTTATGCCATGTGTGGAGATGACATAAACAAAGTTAGGTAACAATTTGATTTGTCTGATGAAAGTATTTTTAGAAGTTTTGTGGAAAAAATTTCTTTTTCTTGATTGCCTAAAATACCTAGAAAATAGCCTCTCTCTTTCTTCTTTGTCTGTTCCCTCCCTCCTTCCTTCACTCCTTTCCTACCTCTCTTCCTGTCTTCCTTCTTTCCACAAACACTGGTTTGGCACCTACTATTAAATGCTGGGTACACGCACCATGTACAGGTAGTATTGTAAATAAGCAAGGCAAGTACGATGTTAACCATCCCTGGCACCTGAAAAAGTTAATTATATTTAAAACAAGTTAATAGTAAATAAAGTTATGATACAGGCTATCTGTAGCGTTTGGGACACTGGAGGACTGTGAGAGAAATTTCCCATAGAGTCTGAGGGAGTCTTGAGGAAGTGATGTTTGCCTGGATCACAAAGATTGCACAGGATGCCAGATGATGGACTGAGAATAGAGTGGGTGAACAGGATGTGTGTGAGGAGGAGAAGCCTAGGGCTGATGGAGGCTAAAATCTCCGGAGTAGAAGGAAGACTAGGTGTGTCCAGAGGATGGAAAGAGAGGAAAACAAGGGAGGGGCAAGGACTGCTTGTTTGATACAGGCTGGTGACATATCGTGTCAAATTGTGGGATTGTTTGTGATTGAGTCTACCGGGATGCTCTGAGAGCATCGGAAGTCACAAAGGGTTTGTGTAGAAAGTGACAGGATCAGATTGGTACCTGTCAAGTGGATATTCTACATTGTAAAGAATAAGACCAAAAATACCTTTGGAGAAACCGGAGAAGAGGGACTTTACTTGACCATGATGAGTATGGTGATAAATTTCACATCAGTTTGACTGGGCCTTAGGTTGACCAACTCTCTGGATGAATGTTGGTTTTGACAGTATTTGTGAAGGTGTTTCTTTATGGGATTAGTATTTGAATTGGGTCAGGCAAATGTTCATTTCCTGTGGGGTGCATCTTCTAATCTTTAAAGGGCATGAGTTGAAGCAAGGTTAGAAGACTGGACTCCCTCTCAGTCTCAGTGCTTGATCTACAATGTACATTGTATGTCCTAGAGCTCTTGGTTTCTCTGTCTCCAAACTCAAGACCATTGGCTGTCCAGATTCCAGCTCTAGCCCACTGAAGATCTTAGTGGAATGCAAGTATTGGGGTATTTTTAGAGTGCTGTTGCTGGTTACTCACTTGCATGTCTTTGTTTTCCAGGTCTTGAAGATAAGGCCTCTATTTTCTCTTCTGGGATGTGTGGAGGAATTGCTTGTGGTCTGTGTCCTTAAAGAGCTTTAGGGGACAGCTATCTTTGGCAGAGTGGCCCTCCATGGATGCACTTTGACCATCTCTACCCTTGTCAGGCTTTGGTAGGGCATTCACTTGGTGTTGGCAGAGAAGGGTGATGGGCATGGAGTGAGAAGAAAGAAAATAGTAGACACCAGACACAAGCAAGGAATGCCCAGGTGGAGAGGAGGTCACCCCAGAGAGAATTTTTTAAAATTTACTTTTATTTTATATACATTGGTGTTTTGCTTGTATGCATCTCTGCGTGTATGCATGTCTGTATGTGGTCTCCTGCAACAGGAGTTATGGATAGGTGTGAGCTGCCATGTGGGTGCTGGGAATTGAACCCAGGTCCTCTGGAAGAGTAGTCAGTGCTCTTAACTGCTGAGCCATCTCTCCAGAGACAATTTTTGACTCTATCTTATTCTAATGTCAGGCTGGTGAATTCAGGAAATGGGAATGGTTTGTAACAATCAAAGTTACCAGAGGAGAAACAGTAAAGGCCGAGGTGGAAAAAACCAGAGGTGAGGCTAAGGCTAAACCATGCTCTCTTGAAAGTGGCAAGCAGTAGGAAGCTAGTTCTCAAATTGGAAATTCAGCATTGTTAAATGCAGAGGTTGGACTTAGAAGCTTGGAAGAGTCTGACAAACTACCAGATGGGCCAGTGTTGTTGGCCCTTTGGTCCCTCTCTGTAGCCTGGTTCTGTAGGTCAGCAGATAACATGCTATTTAGGAGACTTAATAGCAACTCCTGTCAGGAGAAACTTCAGATTCTGGAGTAGTTCTCAGTTTATACGGCTGTTGATGGTCATTTGGCTTTAGGGACAGTCTTCCTGCACTGAACCTCTGCCCTTCAGGTGTTCTGTAATCTCACAGAGCTTCGATTTCTTTGTCATTAAGATGGTAATAACAGTATTACCTTCCTCACAATAGAGATTAGCTATGGCTATTATGTTTGGACAATGGGGTTAAAGGAAAGCAGGCTTCCTCCACACGATTTAAAAAAGTTTCCATCTATTGAAGAGTCAAAGTTTAGTGCAGTCTTTAGCAGTATCAAAGTCAAACAGGTGTCTACTGCAGGGTCAAGGGTTAACAGGTGTCTACTGCAGGGCCAAGGCTTAACAGATGTCTACTGCAGGGTCTAGGTTTAACAGAGATTATCTCAGGGTCAAAGTGTAGCAGGTGTTTAGTATAGGCCTTCTCAGGAAACTTTGTTTGCCAAAATGACAAAATAAATATGTGGGAAGTGGCCTTTGTGGCTCTGGTTTTCCCAGGGCATTCTTTGTAACTCCTGTTTCAGCTGCCCTCCATTTTTTTTTTAGCAACTGGGGGCTGACCCTGGGACCTTGTGGATAACTGGCCACTGCTTTATCTGAGCTATACTCTCAGCCTTTGGAACCTCTGTCTCAGGAGAATTGATTTGGTAGCAGAGAGAAAACTGAGTTACAAGGCTGGGGAGGTTATCTAGGGCCCAGGCTGGGAATGAAGATGTGCAGCCTGGGACCCAGGTGCTGACTTTGAGGTGGTGGCCAACATGGAGACGGTGTGGTCATAGAAACACTGTGAAGTGGGACCAGGCTGGCAACTAATTAGATGTGCAGGTTAGGCTTAAGGAGGAGTCTTGTAAGATTTGTTCCCACCCAGAGAGAAACAGAAGGCCAGGGGAGAGTGCCATGTGTTTAATTTTCTACTCTGATTTAAATTCTGCTGCTTGTTGGCCACAAACTAACAGCATGCCTCTTGTGTCTCTAGGGCATTTTACAGTAAAGCCACATATTTTCTGAAGTTGGGTCAAGACTGAGCATATGAAATTTCTCAAGTGTGAAATTCCACTTAACCCCATTAATGCTCACAGCCCCGAGTATGCATTGTCTATAACTCACTTCTAGTTACCAGTGGATATTTGCATTTGCCAAATACTTTCTATTTTTATCTCTGGTTGAGTTTTTTACAGGAAAGAAAATTTACCTTCCTGTAAAAGAAAAGATGAACCGGCCTCCTCCTGCTCCCTCCACCCCTACTCCTGGAGGGAGTGGCGTTGGCCTTGGCATTTGTGTGTCTCTGGGTGTATGTATAAGGTAGCTCAAATTTCTGAATCTGTGATGGTAAATCTTATATTTAAAAGGTCCCACACACATTGCTAAAAACTTTGAAATAGGTATGTTTAGCACACTTGCTTTCTGTCTTTACATACAGAAAATAAGCCAAATGTGTTGTACAGGTTTGTAGGTGATCTAAGCACGGTTTTATTGGGAGTCATTTCTAAAGCTTCTATACAAAGCCTTCATACACAGCTGAGGCTAAAAATATTAAAGCAATTATCTGGATTGTAGGAACAAACTTACATATGTATAAGAGAAGCTACTGAGTTGTGCTTACCTCATAAAGAACTCGGCTGATATTCAGCTGAAATAATTTTAGGAACCTTGCTTCTGCTCCCAAATTGAACAATATTAACTTAATTTAAATACTGTCTTAGTTAGGTTGGGGAGGAAGGAGTTAATTTTACATTACAACTTTCACATCAAATTCTCTTGCTGAGGGAAGCCAAGGCAGGAACTCAAACAGAGCAGGAATCTTGGTGTGGGAGAATTGTCTGTATTCTGTCAATCATGTATTTTAATAAAACGCTGATTGTCCAGGCAGGAAGTGTAGGTGGGTCAACCAGACAGGAAGTAGAGGCGGGGCGATGAGAACAGGAATATTCTGGGAAGCAGGAAGCTCCCTCTGCCATTTCCTGCCCAGATCACCAAAGAGGTAACATATGAGCTGCCACGCTGAGAAAGGTACTGAGCCGTGTGGCTAACATAGATAATAATAATGGATTAATATAAGTTACAAGGACTAATAAGAAGCCTGACCTAATGGGCCAATCAGTTTATAATCTTATGGAGTCCTGTGTGTGAATTTTCTTTGGGGCTTGCGGGTTGTGGGGTACTGGGTGGGACAGAAACTCCAACAAGCCAGCCCCCATGCTACATATGGTGCCCATGTGGATAACTGCATCCACAGAAAGCCTGAGAAATTTTGGGAAAGAATAGAGTAAAGCATGTTTTCTTGGTAGCAGCAATTTCTCGGGTCTGTTCTGCTTGCTAGAGGCAAGCAAGGCTCTCATCTAAGAGGCTTCCTGACTCAGCTTCAGCTGCAAAACCCTGCAGCTCTTTTAAAAGGTCCTGTTACAAAACACTTAAATGGTGTTGATGAAAAGCTGAATGCATGCTTTTCAGTTTTCAGCCATAGCAGGAAAAAAGCTGTGCCGTTTTAAAATGCTGGCTTTCTGGGCTGTCCTGCCAGGGCAAACTCTGACTCTTTCAGGCAGGCAGTCCGACTGAGTGTGGTCTGTGAGCAGGATGCTGCAGCTTGCTTGCTGGCAAGGACCTTGAAACGCCATAGAGTTGTGGCAGTGAACACAGCTGTGGCTGGTATCTCAGCCATGAGGCTGGAAAGCTAAGGAATGGGCTGGATCTAACTGTCAAAGCCACGGCTTTAGTCCTACCCATTGAAGACTCATGTGGTCAGAAAAAGAGAGAGATACAGTAAAGAGAGATTCAAAGAGGAAGAAAACCTCTAAATGGTTTACTATGTGTTAAAAATATGTGCAGGCTGAAGGTTAAAGTTCTTAACAGTAAAAAAGAAAAAAAGGGAGTAGTTGGGTGTGGTGGTACATACCTTTAATCCCAACACAAGGGAGGCAGAGGTAGATTGACCTCTGTGACTTCAAGGGGCAGAGGCAGATTGACCTCTGTGACCTCAAGGTGTGGTAGTACACGCCTTTAATCCCTATGCCTGGGAGGCAGAGACAGATCTCTGTGATTTCAAGGTATGGTAGCACATGCCTTTAATCCCAGCACTGGGGAGGTAGAGACAGGCAGATCTCTGTGAGTTCAAGGACAGCCTGGTCTACAGAGTTATTCCAGGACAAAGATATACAGAGAACCTGTCTCAAAAAGTAAAAGTAAAAGTAAAAGAAATAGAGGTTAAAATAAAGATGGAAAATACACAGAGAATCTTAATACTGTATGCTATTATGCTCTCTTTGAATTGTTTGAATGCTGAGGAAGGAACAACAGCTGCTAAAAGACTTTTGTTTATAAATGCTGCTGAACTAACCCAAGATAGGCATTTTGGAAAATACGTTGGCTTCAAAACTGAAGTCAAAAGGTATGTTACTTTGGAGAAGAGATTTTGCTTTTGTTTCCACAGAAAATGAGAGGCTGTGGATTCATTCTGAGTTAAGAAAAATCAGGTTTGATAAAGGAAGACCGCCTGAGAAATCTCCAATAGGAACAGATGGCCCAGATGACAGAGTTCTTCATCCAGAACAGGTTCAAGACTGCTGCCTGAGATGATCAAGACTCAACAGGATACTCCAGTCAGAACTTGATTATAACTCTAAATTTTCTTTAGGTCCCCATAAGATCATCAGCGCCCCCAACCAGCAGGAAGTAGCCTGGAATACTACACCCACATTCCCAAAAAATGGACTATGGGTATTTTCCTTTGTTTAAAAAAAAGAGGGAAATGGTGTGGGAGAATTGTCAGTATTTTGTCAATCATGTATTTTAATAAAACGCTGATTGTCTAGGCAGGAAGTATAGGTGGGTCAACCAGACAGGAAGTAGAGGCGGGGCGATGAGAACAGGAATATTCTGGGAAGCAGGAAGCTCCCTCTGCCATTTCCTGCCCAGATCACCAAAGAGGTAACATGTGAGCTGCCACGCTGAGAAAGGTACTGAGCCGTGTGGCTAACATAGATAATGATAATGGATTAATATAAGTTACAAGGACTAATAAGAAGCCTGACCTAATGGGCCAATCAGCTTTATAACTTATAGAGATCTCTGTGTGATTGATTCTCTGGGACTTGCCAGCTGTGGAGTACCGGGCGGGGCGGAAACCCCAACAAGCAGGCCCATCATGTTACAGAACCTGGAGGCAAGAGCTGATACAGAGACCATGGAGGAGTGCTGCTTACTGACTTGCTCCTTGTAGACTGCTCAGCCTGCTTTTTTTCTAGCACCTAGGACTAACAGCCCATGACTGGCACTGCCCACTGTGGGATAGACCCCTCCCACATCCATCAGTCCAATACCTTTCAGACTTGCCAGTCTTTTATGAACATTTTCTCAATTGCAGTCCCCTCTCTCAGATAATTAGCTTGTGTCAAGTTGACAGAAATCTAGCTCTCCCACATTAACAATAAAGGCACATGACTCAGCTCTTGCCTTAGGTTAAAAAACAATAACAACATTTTCATAGTTCTTTGACTTTTGTCTAAAGTAATTTCTCTAACCAATACTTTAGAATACTTTAACAAAGCTCCAAGATACGACTCTTTGTAAGTGGCAATTTGAATGAGTTCTAGGATGGATGTGAAACCCTGAGACCCTGTAGTTTCTGTCAGTGGGAAACCCTGCTTTTGGACAATCTCTAGATTGTAATTAGTGGGAGGCTGTCTGTGCAGCTTTACAACGCTGATTGGTTTAGAAACCAAGTTTTTTGATCGTGTCCAACAGCTATGTTAAAAGCACCACTAATGGATGCCTTTGTTTGAGGATGCTGCTTTGCATGGACATATTCAACACTCTCCACTTTCGTGTGAGGATGGAGTTTGGACCGTCTTTCCAGAAGAAAACAGCATGGTAAAGAAGGACTAAGTGGAATGCAGAGTAGGAGTCTAGATCTGCTGGCCCCAGAGCCTGTATCTCTACTTCTTAAAGGGCATTGCTCGTGGGTTCAATGATGTTGACTGAGATTTTTGTTTGACCAGTTATGCTACCCAGAGTCTCAGAAATGCTACAAACCACCAGATTTTATTTTAACACTTTACAGTACCTTCTTTCTGGTTTACAATATGAGAAAGAAAAACTAAGTCATGAAGAGAAGCCAAGTAATGAATAATTGACAATAATTTGGTCTCTTAGTTTGAATGAGGAAATTCAGGGTGGTTTTTGAGCTATAAACATACTGAATGAGTGCTCACATGAATCAATCCTTCTGTGGAACTGAAGGAAATGGTGTCTGCAGGGTTTGTAACAGATATTGTGGTATGCTGACAAGACACTGGTCACCAGCTGTGAGCCTGACCCTGCTCCTGGGAGTGTGGGCTTCTGATGTTTAATATTTCATTCTCTGGGAAAAAACTCCTGTTTCTTGATGTTTTCTTCTTGTGTTAGATTCTTTTTTCTGTGACAAATATCTGAACAACCTATGAAAGAACACTATTCTTCAGTCCATGGTTGGTTCTCTTCTTCACTTGTGGGGCCACGATCAGGCAGAACACCATGGTAATGGAGAATTCTTGGAAGAGGAAGCAAGATGAGAATGTCTTACTGAGAAAAGGTACCAAGCCACATGACAAAGCATAGCCAAGAATTATGGGTTAACTTAAATTATAAGAGTTAGTTAATAATAAGCCCGAGCTGATAGGCCAAACAGTTTAATTAATATAAGCCTCTGTGTGTTTTCTTTGGGACTGAGCAGCTGTGGTACCAGGCAGGACAGAATCTTCATTTTACACCCCCACCCTCAGTGTGTCTCTGTCTCAGTCTTACTGTCTTTTCTCTCTTACTTTGTCTGTTTCTCACACAGTTTAAAAATAAACATTTTATGTGGGTGTTCATGTGGAAGGAACATAAAGTCTGGTCAATAGTGGATGCTGAGCTGGGCGGTGGTGACACAAGCTTTTCATCCCAGCACTGGAGAGGCAGAGACAATCAAGGTCAGTCTGATCTACTGAACGAGTTCCAGTACAGGCAGGGCTACACAAAGAAACCTTGTCTCGAAAAACCAAACCAACAACTAAACAAGCAAGTGGATGTTGGTTTGAAATTCATATCTTGCCCTCCTTTCTATTGCTTCCCTATGTCCAAAGGGGTTGTTAAAGAGGAACTATTTCCTTTTCACTAGGGGTGTATGAGCTCAGAAATTTCTCAGGTGTTTTTCTAGAACCTCCTGAACCAAAGTTAATCTGAACCATTCCTTCAAAGAGAACAAAGGGGGCAAAAAAGGACATGCTCTCATGTTCATAAAATTGATAAAAATTGCCAGGGCACCCTCCCCCATTTTTAATTAAGTGGGGATGGATACCTTCACTCATCAATCTTCTTTTTAATTTCCTACATTCAATTTGATTAAGATGTGTTTCTTGAAGATAGGTGCTATCTGGTTCTTGTTGTATGAAAAGTTTAATATCTTTTCCCTTTTTATTGGACTGGCAAGGCGTTTGACATTAAAAATAATAGCTTTGAATTTCCCTCTTGCTGTCTACATTCAGTGGGGGGAATATTAAGAATAGAAGGGAAAAATTCATCTTTTTCTTTCTCTGAAGGGTCCTTCCAAAGCATTATACAGAACATGATCTACTTTGCAACCCAAGATGCCTAGGATAAATAAAACAGAAAGACTGACTGCATTCCTCAGTGACCAATCCAGGAAATGAGAGTCTGTTAAAGAAATATGGCCACTAATTTTTTAGAAAAAGTTATAAAAACACACTTCTTCTCTTTGTTTAGCTTAACTCACATCTTGCCAGTGTTTAACTGAAGCGAGTGTGTGGATTTATTCTCATGGAAGGGCAATTGCAAGGGGAAGGGAAGAAAAAAAATTCTGCTTTGCTATTTAAACCTGCCAAGTTAATAGAAAGTCTAGGCTGTGTTCTGTGTTCTTCCCTAGGCTTTGGTTTTCCGCAGAAGACTTGGATATGGATAGACCTAAAATCTTGATAGTAATGCAAGAAAGAGGAATAAGCAAACAGGGAAAGGGATCTGCACTAGGTTACCCACTGCCCTGATGTGACATCTACTGGAGTCACGTGGACTGAGAACTCTCAGGTGAGAGCCATGGCAGAGTTGATGATAATTTGGTTGGTTGTGTGGGGAGATACTAGATCTCCATGCCTAACTTTCCCCCTGATTTTGTGGTTCTGAAGGGCATGGACTTTGGGGTGAATCATAACTCTTGGATTTAAATCTTGATGTCGTTAGGGCAAAATCTATTTGGCAAATTAATGTAGCTCCATGCCTCAGATTTTTGTACTAGCCAGTTTTCCAAATAGGCCCAGTGTCCCCTGTTTTCTGCCTGATATGGACACCCTTACAAAATCACCTCCCACATTGTCAGTTGCTTTGTGTGACCAATAAAATATGGTGCCGCAGAAAATGCTAGATGGTGGTGGAAATGATGACACGCAGTTCAAGGTTTGGCTACGATAATTCTATGGAAGATAGCAGTTATGTGACAAGCAGCATTGTAGAGAGACACCTGTGTTAATGACCTCTGGTGCGGGAGAATTGTCCATATTCTGTCAATTATGTTTTAAAGAAACGCTGATTGGCCAGTAGCCAGGCAGGAAGTATAGGTGGGACAACCAGACAGGAAACCGAGGCAGGTCAATGAGAACAGGAGAATTCTGGGGAGGAGGAAGCCCATTCCTCTCCAGTCCTGTCCAGACACAGAAGAAGGAAGATGTGACTTGCCCTGCTGAAAAAGGTACCAAGCCATGTGGCTAACATATACTAGAATAATGGGCTAATATACGTTATAAGAGCTAATACTCCAATCAGTTTATCATTGATATAGATCTCTGTGTGATTTTCTTTGGGGCTAAACGGCTGTAGGACCTGGGCAGGACAGAAACCCTAACAAGCAGACCCTCTTGTTACAGACCTCAATTTGGTAGACAAATATAAAAAACATCTTAATTTTCCAGAACTAAACCTTTCTGTTCCTAGAGAATCTAAGGCTTTGTGTATATATAATAAAAATACTGTAATTCTTGCTTACCATAGACCCATCTGAGATGAGTTCTTTTGGGAGTGTTGGTTGTGACTGTGAGGACTGGTGGGGTGTGCAGTCAAGGTGAGCATATGATGAACCAGGCCTACAGTGAAGTCACAGGCTGCAACACCATCAGTCTGTTGCACATTTGATTTGAATTAATTCTTTTACTTCTCTGTGTTTAAAAATCGTATTTGTTGCCAACTCTTCCCTCTGTCTTCACATTCAGGTAAGAAGCTTTTACCCAGGCTAGCTCCACCTAAACCATGTGCTCCTGAACTTTCCACCCTCAGGAACCAAGTGACACAGGGAACTTGTAGCTCCGAGTTGCTGAATTATGGTGCTCATCTTATTCCTTTCAAAATGTGTGTGCAGGTGTTTTATGTCCTGCAAGTACGTCCTCTGACCCATGCCTGACCCCAGATATCCTGGAACTGGAGTTACAGGTGGTTCTGAGCCACAATGTAGTACTGGGAACTGAACCCAGGTCATCTGGAAGGGTAACTGGTGCTCTAAATCACTGACTCATCTCTCCAGCCCCTTGGTAGTCATTTTTTCATGCGATCCCAGAGAAATGATAAAATTTTCTCTTGACAAAATGTGAGTCATAACACATTTTGTTATTGTTATAACAATAGCACTGTTATACTTTGAACATCAGTGTTCCCCAAACTCCTGTGTGAGTCCTAAGCCTGTGGGAGAAGAACAGGTCATGAAGGCGCTGCCCTGATCACAGTATCAATTCCCTTATAGGAGAGGGTCTGGAGAACTGCCTAGTCCTTTCTCCTATGGGAGCACATAGCAAAAGTATTAGCAGTCTGCAAACCAGGAGAGGCCCCCACTGGTATCTACCCACAGCAGCATCCTCATCCTGGACTTAACTTCAAAAGCATTGAGGAAATGCATCTATAATTTATAAGCTACCAAGAATAGTGTGTTTTGTTACAGAAAGATGAACAAGAGATCAAGCCAAGTGCCTTCCTTGCTTCTGAGCTAAAGCATGCAAGCAGCTCTCAGGTAGTGCCCAGTGGCCAGAGGCTGTTCTTCTAACAAGGCTATTGAGTGGGCCATCAGCTAGTCTCTCTGATCTAGAAATAGTTTAATAGATGTTTTAGGCTGGAAACTTTAACAATGTCCTTGTGTAGATGTCCTTAAGTATCCACAAGCGTGTCCTCAGGAAACCTTCTCTTTTTTTATGCTGGTCTTAGGTTGTTTTTACCACTGGTTCTGGCAAAGGGACAGAATTCAGTGTTGAGCCCTGACCTTGGAGTGTTCTGGACATGGAGTCAAAGCAATCTGAAGGATCAGCCTTGGGTACAAGAAAGACATTTTGTAACTGAACTTATTGCAATTAAGTTTTTCCTCTATGAGGACTGTTTTCCTCCTTTTTGAGAAAAGGCAGAGACTGAGTCAGCCAGCAGAAAGCTGCTAGTCTTAGATAAAGTCAAGGAATTGAATCCAAATTTGTTTTGTAACAACAACAACAACAACAACAAAAATAACTTGTTGAAAACATTTGACTTTAATTTAATATAATTTAAGACAAGGTTTCATGTATCTTAGGCTGGCCTCACGTTGGCCTCCAACTTGCTATGCAACAGGATGACCCTGAACTTCTGACGAGCATATCTGGAACTTTTGAGTGTGGTGGTGCCAGGCCCAGTCTACGTGATGCTGGGGATGGAACCTGGGCTGTCTGTGCTTTGGCAAGCACTCTATGAATAGACTTATACACCTAACACTTTTGCTTTATTGTAACTCGAGTTACTGTGGGCTTTCAGTGTATATCTGAACCACAGTGACAAGGCAATATTGATTCTTTTGTTGAGGAAGGAAAATGTACGATTATGTAAAAATATTTATGAGGGAGGCACTTTTGATTTGTTGGGGAAGTCTCTTTTGGCTGTACCTGATAGCCCCGGAACTCATCCACAGAGGAGCAGGATACCTTCCCAGTTGACCAGCATAAGGAAGCCAGCCACAGCCATCAGAGGGGGCGGGAGATACATCTTCTGGGGACAGCAGACTGTTTCCACAGACCCGCTTATTTTGGCAGTCACAGCAGTAGGTGCTATCCTGAGTGTCAATCCCTTCTGGTAATGGATTATTTCCCTCCATAGTTAAAAGCTTTAGTCAACAACAATCTTTCGGCTAAGGCTATGAAGAATAAACACTTGAATTTATTCACAAGAAGTTGAACTGCAACACCGAACAATTGTGTTATTTGTCTCAGTGGAGTCGAAAGTAAAGGCCAGGTACTTAACCTCCATGTGAATCTGCATACTGCTGATGCTTCATTGTTATCAGGGGCATTATTAAAAAATCAACACAATAAGCACAAGACAAATGTCAGAGATCATGGGGGTGGTAGATTTATTTATTTGGTTTTTATAAAGGTACCACTTAAAATGTATTAGCTACAATGAGAATATTTGATTCCTCATGTACAATGTTTACGCCTTTCAATGCTTCTTTTGGTTCCAAGATACTGGGATATCAAAGATGTTTTGAAACACGCTGTAGGTCAAAGAAAGCATCAGCTTTATCAAGGATTGATCTAGAGGGAGAGAAGTGTAAAAGACCAACCCCAGGAAGCCAGCTGGCTCTCTAACTTTTTCTTGGACTTGGGCCTTGATTGCCTGTGTTTGAAATTGTGTTGTGTTTCAGTACAGCCTAAAGGTTCCTATTTCCTTTCCTTTTTCTGAATCACTGCCTAGCCATTAGTAGGGGATGTTTGTCCTGGGGCCCAGGGCAAACTGGGATGGGGGTTATGAGCCTTTCCCTTGCATTAAGCAGAGTAAATCCAATCGTTTCTAAATCATGCCATGCTGTAGTGTATTGATCTGCTGACCAGAAGCTGAATGTTGCTTCAGAAACTGTCCAGCCTCTTCGATTTCTATCAGCAAATTACCAGATTACTTAAATTAACACATTCTCACATTTAATTCAAGGTCTATTTTGCATATTTGCTTCACTAACTCCCACTGGCCATCTCTATCCATGTAGCCAGGTATTAACACATTCTGGAAAATTCTTGCTTCGTTGTGAGGATGTGCAGAAATGTCTCCTTCAGAGACTTTGGCGTGAAATCACCCAGGCACAGGCTTTTGTTCTGAATGAATTACCAAGACTGTGCCTCTCATGGTTCCTTCTTGTTAAGAGAGTTATTATGTTAATGAAGATAAATCGAAGCTTCTAGAACTACCGGATGGGGGAGGGCATCAATAAGGTGTTCATCTTCCTAATAACCAAGGAAGTAGTATTAAAGTTTAGAGGACAGGAAAGGAATAGCAACCTTTGACAGTGAGCAGGTCATATTAATTTTATTATTCTCAGCTCAACACAGGAATTCCGGTCGCAGGGGTGAGTGTCTTGGAGAGAGAAAGCAGCCGAAGTCTAGAGACTACTGAGTTGTCTTGGTTTGGCACTGGGGTAATGCGGATAAACCAGTGGTAGTAGATGAAGAAAGGAAGAGTTCTGGTTTGTGAGAATCCTTCTTGTTCCCTGGAGGAGAATAAAGGAATTTTCTCCATTTTAAAAGTTCACTGATTATTTTTCTTTTTAACAGTGATGGCTAAGCCCAATGAAGAATATCTGTGGGTAAGATTTGTTCATTGGGTTCATATGGTATATTTTTATTATATTATTAGTATTTCTTTTCTTTGTCTGAAGGAAACAAACTGCTGGGGTCTGGTTATTATTATTACTTATTACGCACAGTCTCATATTCCAAGCTGGCCTCAGAGTCACTGTGTAGCTGATGCTGGTCTTGAACTTCTGATCATCCCTTTGTCAGCTCCTGGTTATTATAGGCTGAGCCACTGTGCTGGCTTTGATTTTTGCTTGCTTTGGGACCTTCTCCAACAGATAGAGTCATATGACTCACAAAACAGTGGGAATTTTTCCCAACCTGATAGGCTGACTAGGACCTCAAAGCATTTTGTGAAATAATGGTAGAGGGTTTGAAGATTTATTTATTTTTATTTTTGTGTAAGTGTTGTACCTGCATGTGTGTATGTGCACTGCGTGTGTACAGTACCCTCCTTGAATTGGCGTTTCGGGCCTTGTTGAGTCACCACATGGATGATGGGAAGTGAACTTGAATCCTCTGCAAGAGCAGTAAGTGTTTTTGTCCTATTGAGCCATCTCTCCTGACCCATCAGGTCTCATTCTTTTCTTTTTTCTTTGGTTTGACATTTTTTTTTCTAGATTCATTTATTTGCCTGCAAATTTCATGATGTCATTTAAAAAGATATTTATTTTACATCCTGAACATAGTTTCCCTACCTTCCCTGTTCCCAGTCCTTTCTACCCCCACCCACCCCCATCCATTCCTCATCCATTTCTCTTCAGAAAATGGAAGGCCTCCCATGGAGATCAACAAAACATGGTATCTCAAGTTGCAGTAAGCTATTTACCTCCCTTTTGTATTAAGGTTGGTCAAGGCAACCCCATATGAGGAATATGGTCCCAAAAGCCAACCAAAGAGTCAGAGATAGGACCTGCTCCCCTGTTAAAAGTCCCACAAGAAAATAAGCTACACAACTGTCACATATATGCCAAGGGCCTCGGTCAGCCCTATGCAGGCTCCATGATTATTGGTTCAGTCTCTGTGATCTCCTAGAAGCCAGGTTAGTTGACTCTGTAGATTTTCTTGTGACATCCTCAACCCTCCGGCTCTTACAATCCTTCCTCCCTCTTTTCTGCAGGATTCTCCATACTCGGCCAAGGTTTGGCTGTGGGTGTCTGCATCTGTTTCCGTCAAGTGTTGGATAAAACTTCTCTGATGACAATTGGGCTAGGCACCAGGAGGAACATTATTAGACATCATTACATTGACATTCTTTTTTCTCCTGTCATATTTGGTTCTATCCCAGGTCTCTGGGCCATTCAGCCTTTAGATCCTGGTGCTCTAGGAAGTGTTAGGGTTAGGTTCACTCTCACAGCATGGATCTCAGGTCCGACTAGATCTCTGTGCCTGTGAGTGGAGACTGCACATTGGTTTCCCAGCTGCCCAGACCCGAATAATCATGCAGAAACTATATTAATTACAACACTGGTCTATTAGTTCAGGCTTCTTATTAACTAACTTTTATATCTTAAATGGATCCATTTCTATTAATCTATGTATCACCACGAGTATTTGGCTTACTGGTAAGGTTTCAATGTCTTTCTTCTTTGACAGCTATATGGCGTCTCCCTTACTCTGCCTTCTCTCTTCCTGCATTCAGTTTAGTTTTCCTTCCTTGTTCTATTCTGCTCTGCCATAGGTCAAAGCAGCTCCTTTATTAACTGAACATATTCACAGCACACAGAGGAGAATCCCACACCAGTGCCACCCTTACCCCAGCATATCCCACAGGTAGGACAGACTGTAGATTGAAGGTTATGTGACTGGCTTGGTGTCCCAGTCCCTCCCACAAGGGGGTCAGATAGTTCATAAATGTTAAACTTTGAGACATTATTCTATATACACATTCATTAAGAGTTAGCAGTTTCATTGTTTCCTGTAGCTCCCATTCTATCTGGGATCGTCATCCTTTGTATAGAGAATGCCTTTAATAGTTTTTCCAGTATGGCTTGCTGTGGACAGTCTCTTCTTTTAATTCTACAAGATCTTCACTTAGATAGGTCTACACATCCAAGTTGGTGACTCACAGCATTATTAGTTGCTTTAAGGCGTAGCTCAACCCTTAGTGGGGTTTTGGTCCTTGCAACAGACTGGATTTTTCTGTCCTCTTATTGTTTGCTTGTTGAAACTTTAGTCCCAGTGTAATTAAGGTGAACAATGAGCTTTTAGCTAGTGAGTGGGTTATTAGGGTGGAACCTTCAGACCTGGGACTGGGTCCTTATGAAAGAGACCGTAGAGTTAGTTTGTTCTCAGTACCATTTGGGAGAGCATGTTGGAAAGTATTGATAAGAAGTGCGTCACCTGAGTGTAACCATACGGCTACTGTGATCTCAGAGTCCAGCTTCCAGCACTAAGATAATAAACGTCATCTGTTTAGAACTCTCCCAGTCTACTGTGCCTGCCATTGCTGCCTGGACTGACTAAGCAATGGCTCACACTCTCTTTGCTTTTGACTTCTTCCCCCTTCTATTTTTTTCTTCCTTTGTCTCTATCTCTATCCTTCTGGCTTGCTATTGCAGAATCTAAAAATACCTACTTGTTGTTATGTAATGTAAGAATGGTAGCTCCGGTTCATACATTTATGCTCTGTTCCTAGGGTCCCTGGACACTGTTACTGCTTCTGTTACATAGCTCCTATGGAAGCTGAGCTCAGAATGATCCCCAAAGGGGCTCATTGAACCAAGTCACTTGTCGCTTTAATAAACCCACGAGTATCCTGCCACTGGTTCAGGGATCATCCCAATATACAGACTAAGGATGCATCCTGTGAATTGTATCTCCCTTGGGACAGTTCCTATCTAGCAACCTAATTCCTGTTCCATTCTTTTCTTGTGCTTAAAATCCTCCATTCTGTTGCTGAAATGGAATAAAGGCGTGATGACATTGACAGCAGAGTAAAAAAAAGAAAAAAAACCTGAACTGGGGGCATAGCTGCCGAGATGTATTTCTGCTTTCTTTGTGTATGCTACAGTGTTCACAGCTTGTGGTTCCTAAACGCTGAACAATAGGGAAAACACTGTTGAGGCTCTGCACGCCTCAGGACACAGGTGAGATTCAGGAGCTGTCCATCACTCCCTTCTGGACTCTTCTATCCCCAGAACAAGGAAAACACCATCCTTGTCTCAACCACCATGGCTGGTTCTCTTCACGTCTGTTCTCTGCTGAGGCACTGTTTCCAATACACCCATACTGAATCGTCAAACATTTCCCTCAATTTTAGGCAAGGATTTCACTCTTCTCCTTTTTCCCCTCACAATATCTAACACTGTAGCTCTACACCCTTGCCTTTCAATCTTGAAAATGTCTATTTTTATTATTTAAATGTTTCCCAAAGATATACCATGCTCACAGTATTGAAGTCAACTCTTTGAAGACCAAGCTTCCCACAGTCTCCTTATGCCAAATAAGTCATAGACAATATTTTATTGGCCCACGGAGTATTTGTCAACATTCTCTGAATATTGTGTCTTTTCATGGATAGCCAAGCATCTCTTTTCCCTGTGTTCGTAGCCCTTAGTGCTTCGTCTCTCTGGCCTGACATTTGGTAAGGCATCTTAGAGGAAATTAGCCTTGCTTTTGTAATAAGAGATTTGTCTGTTTGGCGGAACTGGAGCTAACTTAAAGAGAAACAAAGAGAGAGCTTGGTTCTGTGACTGATTTTCTCTAAGAGCCTGGAGGGGACTGCTGTGGCAGTAGCTTGCTGTTTGCTCACCCTGGTTGTATTTGCTCACATCCGTGAGTTTTCCATGGGAGCAGGGACACCAATCAAGCCGCAGATGCTCCTCTGTCAGAGACACCTTTCCTGGTCCTACTCTGCCAGGCTTTCCCTTACTTTTCTGCATCCCAACCCCCAGTTTCTTTCCTCCATGCCACTTACAGCACTTAGGAGTTCGTCTGTTCAGCTGTTCTCTGGTTTGTCATTCCTTCCAGGCTCTCCATTCCACAAAGGTGTAACCTGCTGCGTTCTTGCCATAGGGCACGCTGCTCTGCAGCTCTGCAAGGGGACATACTCTGTAGGCTTTGGTGCACTCAACCGGCAAGGGAGGAAAGGGATTGTAGAAGTCCAAACACTTTCTTCCCAGGGCCATTCACTCTTTCATTTCATCTCTATGTTTAGTGACTGCTGGGAATTTAGGTGCAGTTCCTGCCTGCTGTTGTCTTCGTTCTCCGTAGCAGGAGATGAAGGCATGAGGGACACTCTGAAAAGGAATTTTCATCTATTGGGTATGGAGGATTTGTAAGCACATTTAATGTGAGCTACATGCTAAAATCCATTGGGGTATGTGCTGGTAAGCGGAGAAGGAAGAGGGTGTGGACTTTCTACCACTTATTGGTTAGGTGATAAAAATACATGCTCCCTCTTGATTGAGGTTCCCTGCTGGCTCTGCTTCATGGAAAGACATATTTTTAAAGGATCACAACAGGTAGGAGTTTGAAGGGCTATGTGTTTCATCGTTCCCTCTCATCTGATTGAGAGGGAGGGAGGGGGAAGAGGAAGGAGAGTGGTGTGTGTGTGTGTGTGTGTGTGTGTGTGTGTGTGTGTGTGAGAGAGAGAGAGAGAGAGAGAGAGAGAGAGAGAGAGAGAGAGAGAGAGAGCATTTTTTCTTCCTAACAACCAATGAAAAAAATTGCATTTTTCTTCTTCTTCTAATCTTGGGCCTTTGCTCACGAGAGGAGGTCTATCCCACACAGCCCCAGTTCCCCAGTCTGAGTCTGTCTCAAGGTCACGAACAGTCATCTCGCTGGCTAGCTGTGTTACTGCGTGTTTCCTTTGCTTATCTTCCAAAATCACTAACGTGGAGTTGTTACTGTTTGGCTTCCCGCTGGATCTCCAGAACAGGGCACTTCCCTCAGAGGTCACCTCATGAATACAATGGAGTGAATGCCTGCACAGGCTGGGGCAAGGGCTTTCACAGACCTGTTAGCTTTGCCTCTTTTGGTTTTGAACAGCTTTGTTGAAATGCAATCTCCACACCGTGCTGCTCATCAACTAGTCCAGCGTCTCTGCAGAAAGCGCATCCACCATCAAGATCTCTTGGAAAACATTTCCCATGTCCCTCAAAGAAACTTCCCATCCTTCAACCATCACCTCCAACTGCCTCACCAATCATCCCTAAGCAGTTGCTTGTTTTCTGTCTCCATACATGTTTTCTCTGGACCCTTCACGCGAATGGAATCGTGTTGATATACCATCCCTAGGGACTGACTTCTTTCACTTGGCATAATGTTTTCAAGGTTCATACCTGTTGTTTCTTTCTATTCCTTGTAGTATATTCAATTATAATATTGTTAGCTTTTAATACGTCTGCTTGCGCTTATTGCTGGCTTCATCTTAGGTCCTTCCGTTGACATGCTTCCTCATACAAGAGGTGGCGGTGACCAGCATCAACCCCATAGCATCTAGAAATCAACAAAGGTTGGTCCTGTGTCACCAAAGCTCCTTCCCGTCTCCTTCTATATTCTTGCTGTCAGATCTGTTTCCCACTTGGCCATTTGGATGATTGTGTTTTGCATTCAGGAACTAATGATCATTTTTGGTATAAAAGCTGTGGTAAGATGATAGAAAGTAGGCCAGAACAGACTGGCCCAGAATGACTCTTGAAAAATATTTTTTTTCCGTTTAATTTCTTCATTAAAAAAAATCTTATATTAAAATGAATACTGAGGTGTTATTGTGGAGAACTGCGATAAAAAAAAAATAAAAACACCATCCACCTAGGCTGTTAAATGCTTCCCCAAGGCAGTCCCTGCTCAATTTCCGGTGCAGTTTCTTGAGGAAAGCTCACTGGTCCACAGCCACGTAAGTTATGCCATATTTTAAGCAAGCATGTTTTTCCTCTGGAGAGGCGTGTATTCTTTCCTCTTGGCTGAGTAATCAGGTCAGGGAGGAGAAAGCACCCGATACCATTTTTGTTCAGCTCTCGGTCCTACTCCCTGTCTGGTCATTGTTGGAACACTGTTCTTGTCAGGAGTCCTTCCAGAGATGAGGTGATGTAGGCAGTGAGTACATTGCCTACACTTGTTAATTCAATGGCACAGGCTCTGGGAAGGCGGCATGCCACTTGTAGCTCAAGCAAAAATGTGTAAATGGTTTTATTGAAAATCAATATGCTCTCGTAAAGTGCTGTTCATTTCTGAGTTCCTCACATTTTGTCTCTCTTTTTTTTTTCCTTTTGCACGGGCAAAGAGTTGGGAGGTTTATAGCGGTGAGTCTCCGAGCTTGAAGTTTGATTTCCTTTCCCGTTTTCCACCAGGAGTTTAGGGTTAAAGGATCACCTGGTATTTTATTTTGTTTACTTCTTGCGAGAAGAGATGTGCGCCCCCCTTCTTTCTCATGGCAAGCGCTGAACCGCCACCGAGGAGTGCAGCTGTCGGCCACAATGCAGTCTCATAAGTGAGGTCAATTTCAGCAGGCTCCTTGTGCACTGGAGACTTCTTCAAAGTTCTCTCGGAAAGCTGTCGGAGTTCCTCTAAGTTCAAATACAAAGAGGAGTGGAGGTCTGTTGGTGTAAGAGAGAGGACACATTGTGCCATATGGAAAATGCCAAAGTTCTCAGTTAAGTCTGGCTCTGACTATTGTTATCATCAGAACACGGACCAGTTTTTAATTGGTCATGGTGTTGGTGGAGGATAAGCCGTGAGATTGGGTTTGTTAAAATCTGTGCGATAGTCCCCGTTAATGTGTGACTTCTGAGAAAGAACAGGGTCATGTGAGTGACTACATTTGATTTACACAGATGAATAGCAGTTTTTTTCCTGGGCTGAGAAACTAGACATCTTCTCATAAATTTCTATCAAAATGCTTTAAAAAGTTTAGCCTTCATTTCAGGCCTAGAGACAGCATAAATCTGAACAGTGAGGGACATGGCTGTGTCGCGGCAAGGTCTTAATGAAACAAAGTCAAGGAGCGAACCACAGGAGAGCAGGGATTTGAACAGTGTGTCATCAGATAATTCTTAAATGAATCATAGATCATTTATTTATTAATTATCATTTGCACAGAGATTATAACTATGCGACATTTAATGTAGTTAGCTGAAGTGAGTTGGATTGACAGAAAGGATGATGCCTGACCCTAAATCAGTTAAAATTTTGGCTAAGAACAAAGTATTTTATGTTTCAGTTCTTTGTCAATACAAGGAAGGGAGGCCTGGGCAAGTACAAGGGTAGCTGATCTATTTCTTAGTTTTATTTCTGCCTTACCTTTGCTTAAGGATATTGCTCATATCTTTGATCACATTATTAAAATTCTTCAGTTTGGAGTCTCAGTTTCTTTTTTATTTTATTAATATTATGTTGTGTGTTTATGTATGATGTGTGTGTGTATGTGTGTGTGTCTGTGTGTGTGTGTGTGCCATGGAGTGTGAAAAAAATTAGACAATAACTTTTGGAAATGATGTCTGTCTTTTAACCATAGGTTCAAACTCAGTCGGTTAGACTTGCATGTAAAAGACTCTACCCACTGAGCTTTCTTGTCACCAAATCTTGGCTTCATTTCAGTAACTCTTAGTCCTACTTTGGGAACTGTAACTCCAGGAAGGCTTGTTAAGTTCCTAGAGAGGGGCTATTTTTCCAAGGGACAACTAATATTCCATAGTATACCTTAAACATTGCCTGCTGTACAATTTGATTACTAGTCAATTAAGATTCTACGTGATTTGATTATAACCTTTGGAATTAAATCTTTTATATTAAAAATTATAAAATTTGATTGTCTCAAGAAAAGATTATTAGAGTGCCAATCAGGTAGTTAGAAAATTTTTTCTCATTAAATAGTAAAACTAATCTTATAAACTAATTGGAAAACAACCAGGAAAGCATGTGAATCCAGCTTCATTTCATAAATGTGTCTCCAGGAGTTTGAGAACTGGGAGAAATCTCAGTGGTTGCTTGTACTGATTTGCTTGTACTGTATACTTGAAAAATATACAACTTATTCATCGTTGGTCTGTCTTGAAAATGAGCTTTCAGTCTTTAGTAAAATAAAACCTAGGTATGACTCCACTGGTTTGGGTCATTTCCGTAATAATATTCAACCATTTATTTGTGTAAGTATGTCTTTATTTTCTTTGTCAAGCAGGATAAGGCCAAAAAAGCCAGATGATTCCGGAAAGGTTTCCAAAATATGGCTCATGTGCAAAACCAAATGCTTCCTCTGTAAGTATTTGGATGATTAGACCCCCTCGTTTATTTTTATTTTATGTGCTACTACTACTAGGTGGCAGATTGTGGGTTAGACCTGACACTATTCAGTGCCTTGGGAGGAAACGGCACTGGAGGCATCCACTTGGGAGGCTTTAAAATCATTTCTGAAGGAATCTGCTTCACCTCAGTCTGGCTTGGCTGCCTGAGAGATGGGAACAGCTTGGCCCCTTGTAACTGGGCAACTCCATGCTGAGATGATATCATTGCGAATCTACCTTCTGTTTTCACAAGGCATTGCTAGATTGGGGAAGTTTAAATCCAAAGTCTATGTTGTTAAGTAAATGAGAAATGCCATATGGAGCTTTACCAAAGCGATGAGAAAACCTCGAACTACTGAATAATATATTTGAACACGCCATCTTATAAGCTATGTTCAATATTTCTTATGGTATTTCAGACTTCTTAGTTTTGCATACCACATTGTTTTTGTGTGTTTCCTTGGTTAATGGTTCACCAGTGAATATCTGACCTCAGATAAAGGTCCTACTAACTGAATTAGTTCAGAGAATGCCTTCTCTGGCTTCTGCCATCGTCTTTTGGTAAATAGATTTACCAAGGCTTCTTCACAGTTCTCAGAAAACAAAACACTTTGCTTTTTCTCTTTTTGCCTGTGTTTTCCCCCCAGGGTAAAGAAAAAAATGAAAATATTTTTCAAGTATTTAAGAATTGACATTGGAATTTCTTTGATTATTATTCTTAATAGATTGATGTTAACATTTATTATTGGCACAGTATATACTGCATGACTGGAGTGTATATGGCTGTGATTTGGGGTAGATCTTGGCTAATATGGGAGTAAAACTTCAACAGTGGAAGATGAGTGGACGGAGGCTTCAATAAGTTGAACACAGAAGGAAATTCTCTCCCATTAATTTTCCAAGAGTCTGTGCTAGTTGGTGTTTAGTTTCATGTCTGTTGGTGTGATGAACACCCTGACAAGAGCACCTTGGGGTTGGTTCTAGCTCATGATTCCTGGTTATAGATCATACCACAGGGAAGTCAAGGGGGCAGTGATTTGAAACAGCTGGTCACATCCCCAGTCAAGAGTGCAGAGAGTGAACGCATGTGTGCTTACCAGTGTCTAGTTGGCGCCCTCCTTTTCATTCATTCCAGGGCCCAGTTCATGAAATGAGTCACATTCAGGTAGATGTTCCTATCTCATTCAACCCAATTCAGAAAATTCCTCTGTACCCTAAAGCTGAGAAAACACTGTAGAAGAGAAGACAGAAAGATTGTAAGAGCCAGAGTGCCTGCGACCAGACAGTGGCTTCTAGACATGACGGAGAAGTTACATCAATGACATCTCAGCAAGAAGGTTACATAAACAAGACCTTCATGATGACCATATGGCAGCCTAGATGGGGAGACTTCACAAGATCCCACCCCAGCTACAGACAGTCAATGGCTACTGAGAGGGAGAATTCATTTTCTCCAGGGATGAGCTCCCTGATAGTTTATCAAGTTGCAGGGGATCAGCACTAAACTATGTACATATGAACAACACTACAACACTAAATGGGCTTGGGAGGATATATATATATATATATATATATATATATATATATATATATATATGCGGGAGAATTGTCTGTATTCTGTCAATCATATTTTAAATAAATGCTGATTGGCCAGGCAGGAAGTATAGGTGGGAAAACCAGACAGGAAGTAGAGGTGGAGCAAGGGGAACGGGAGTATTCTGGGAATCAGGAAGCTCCCTCCACCATTCCTGCCCAGATCACCGAAGAAGCAACATGTGAGCTGACAACTGAAAAAGGTACCAAGCCATATGGCTAACACAGACAGGAATTATGGGTTACTGTTAGATGTAAGAATTAGTTAATAAGAAGGCTGAGCTAATGGTCCAATCAGTTTATAACCTAATGTAGACTTTGTGTGATTTTCTTTTGGATTTGCCGGCTGTGGGGTATCGGTCAGGATGGAAACCCCAACAAGCTAGCCGGCCTTCATGTTACACACACACACATATATATGTACTATATATATACAAATATATATTTATATAATACATATATAAGATATATATATATGTGCAACAATAATAATTACAGAAGAAAGGTCTTGAATTTCAGTGGGAGAATGGTAGAAGATTGGGAGTAGTTGGAAAGTGAGAAGGAGGGGTGGAAATGATGTAAACAAAGTACTCACATGTATGACCTTCTCAAAAAGTTAAAGAATGCAAAAGAAAATCCCTCACAAGCATTTCCACAGGCCAGTGTAATTTGCCACAAAGACAAAGACTGTCTTCCCAGGAGATTCTAGACTGTGTTAAGTTGATGATTAAAATTTACCATCACATATAGTGTGTTTTTTAAATAGAAAAATATATAGCAAAATGGTAACAGTCAAAGTTTATGAACTGCTTTATATGTGTCATGCATGTTATATATATATACTGTCTAATCTCCAAGGTTACTCTGTAAATCAATTTATTATGTTTATAGATAATAAACATATCTATGCAGTGATGATTTGAAAGAAGTCAATGATTGTCTGTGACACAGCTTTTCAGTGCTGATTAGATTCTAGGTGCATTTCATCCAGACCCTGTATTTGTATATTAGGTATCTATTTATTTTTATATTTATTTATTTTTACTTTATGTGTATGGATGTTTGGTCTGCATGTATATATGTGTGCTGCATGTATTCTTGGTGTACGAAGAGGATGTACAAGAAGAGGGTGTTGGATGCCATGGAATTGGAGTTAAGTCTGCTTGTAAACTGCCATGCAGGTGCTGGGAACTCTACCCAGGTTCTCTGCAAGAGTAGCAAGGTCTTTTAACCAATGAGCCATCTTTTCAGAACATAAATCTATCTTTGAGGGGTTGATATGACATCGACTGTGAGGATTTTCTTTCCATGTCCACCTCACCTGCTACTCCCAAGACCCCTAAATTGTTTAAACTCTGTTATCGGGTTCTTTATAATTTTGGGGGGGGATTTTGCTTTTTTAGTACACTTAAGAACAGACACAAACAAACCGGGTTGTGATAGCACACACCTTTAGTCCCAGCACTTGGAAGGTAGAGGCAGGCAGGTTTCAGCGAGTTCGAGGTCACCCTGGTCTACGAGAACTAGTTCCAGGACATGCTCTAAAGTTACAGAGAAACCCTATCTTGAAGAAAAACAGACATGAACACATATCCCCTCTTTTCTGCTAAGATATAAGTTGTAGCTTAAATATACTAGATTCCTTTGTTGCTGGAGCCTGGCTCTGCCTCACTAACTCCATCTTTCATGATGATTTGAAACAGAATGGCCTGTTTGTTTATAGCTCTGTTTGCGTTGAGTACTAACTCTGGTTGGAAGGGTTAAGCACAGTGTAAAATGGGAAACTCACGTGACAGTGTTTATGGAAGCTATCTCAAAGGCAACTGCTCTTTCTCATGCCCATTTCCTCTATCATTATCGTATTGTGATGCATTAACTGGTCCCATTAATGGGTTGAGAGTCTGGCTCCATCTCAATGAGTAAGGAGCAATGGAATTGGAAACTCTTTGTTGAGAAACTGCCTACAAAAGATATGGCACAGATTTCATTCATACATGATACATGATACTTGATATGTGATATGTAGTATATATATAACATGTGCAGCTACTATTGATTGATAGTCTACTTCCTAGTGGTACATTTTTGTAGAATACAGTATATTTTCATCAGCTTTTATAGAACATTAAGTCCAAAGGTAGGCTCACAACTACCTTACAGTATATTTGAAATGCCCCTCTTCTACCCAGGGTACCTTGCTGGTTGGGTGATACAGCAAGTTAGGGGAAGGAAGAATGAGGAGATGCTAATGGTGAGGAAACATCATACGTTTCTCAAATACCCATTTCCTGTTCAGAAATCAGAAAGCATACAAATTGACTGGAGTCATTTCTGTAGCAATAACGCACTAATCACAGGACAATAACACACAATTAAATAGCATACAATCAAACATAGTTATTACTCCAACAATGCAGACTTTGATATCACCTGGGCATGGAGTAGGTAGGATATGCTCTTCCGTAATATTTTAGTAATGAAAGACAGCACAGAAAAGCATCAGCTAGTTCATGGCTGGTCATATGTCATTTATTTACAGATGTGAGAAGATTCCAGCATTTCCCCAGCCACTTAGTATCAACCACGTATATGACAAGAATGTGTATATAGTACTGTCGGTGGTCTTAGTCATTTGTTATACGAATCCTTTTGTAGTCTCTTCCTGAGGATATTTGAACTTAGTAACTCCCATTTGAGCCATTTCTCTGTGACCACACGAGGCAGCAGCTACCGTGCAAAGCACCTTGGCCCCTGCACTTTGAAACATTGTTGTGACTACAGATGAGACCATTCATGTCAGATGCCTTGGAGGGTGCCTGACATATGGTTTCGTAATAAATAGATGGCCACCTAAAAATGGGAAAAAGCAGACTCCGTTAGAGGACCAGGCTGACACATTAGAATCAATAGGAAATATAACAAAAAGACATGTTTTCCAATTGTGGGTTGATGGAGGAGGGTTATCTGTCTATTGTGTTATTTTCATTGGTCAATAAAGAGACTGCCTTGGCCCCTTGATAGGACAGAAAGTTAGGTAGGCGGAGTAAACAGAACAGAATGCTGGGAAGAGGGAATTGAGGCAGACGCCATGGAGCCAGCCACCAGGTTAGACATGCTGAATCTTTCCCGGTAAGCCACACCTCATGGTGTGATACAGATTATTAGAAATGGGTTAATCAAGATGTGAGAGTTAGCCAGTAACTAACTCTGTAGAGATAATGGGCCAGGCAGTATTTAAATGAATACAACTTATGTGTTATTATTTCTGGGGCTAAGCTAGCTGTGCGGGAGCCGGGCAGGATGAAAAGCAGGCCTGCCCGCAGCACCTCACTACAGATGGCGCCCACGTGGATAACTGAATCCACAGAAAGCCTGAGAAAGCTTGGGAAAGAATAGAGTAAAGCATGTTTTCTTGGTAGTAGCAATTTCTCGAGTCTGCTCTGCTTGCTAGAGGCAAGCAAATGCTCTCATCTAAGAGAGGCTTCCTGACTCAGCTTTAACTGCAAAACCCTGCAGCTCATTAAGAGGTCCTGCCATGAAACACTTAAACTGTGTTGATGAAAAGCTGAATGCATGCTTTTCGGTTTTCAGTCATAGCAGGAAAAAGCTGTGCTGTTTTAAAATGCCGGTTTTCTGGGCTGTCCTGCCAGGGCAAACTCTGACTCTTTTAGGCAGGCAGTCCTACTGAGTGTGGTCTGTGAGCAAAATGCTCCAGTTTGCTTGCTGGCAGGGACCTTGAAACGCCATAGAGTTGTGGCAATCAAAATGGCTTCAGCAGTACCTCTACCATGAGGCTGAAAAGCTAAGAAATGGCCTAGATCCAGCCGTCAAAGCCACGGTTTTAGGCTCATGTGGTCAGAAAAAAGGAGAGATATACAGTAAAGAGAGATTCAAAGACAAAAAAAACCCTCTAAATGGTTTATAGTGTGTTACAAATAAATGCAGGATAAAAGTTAAAGTTCTTAAAGTAAAAAGAGAGTAGTTAAGTGTGGTGGTACACACCTTTAATCCCAATGCCCGGAAGGTAGAGGCATATTGACCTCTGTGGCTTCAAGGGGTAGAGGTAGATTGACCTCTGTGACTTCAAGGTGTGGTAGCACACACCTTTAATCCCAATGCCTGGGAGGCAGAGACAGAAGGATCTCTGAGTTCAAGGTGTGGTAGCACACGCCTTTAATCCCAGCACTGGGGAGCAGAGACAGACAGATCTCTGTGAGTTCAAGGACAGCCTGGTCTACAGAGTTATTCCAGGACAAAGATATACAGAGAACCTGTGTCAAAAAGTAAAAGTAAAAATAAAAGAAATAGAAGTTAAAATAAAGCCGCATAAAGATGGAAAATACACAGAGAATCTTGATACTGTATGCTATTATGCTCTCTTTGAATTGTTTGAATGCTGAGGAAGGAGCAACAGCTGCTGCTAAAAGATATTTGTTTATAAATGCTGCTGAACTAATCCAAGATAGATATTTTGAAAATACCTTGACTTCGAAATTTGGATGTAAGGATATGATACTTTGGAAAAGAGATTCTTCTTTTGTTTTCACAGAGGATGAGACCCTGTGGGTTACTTCTATCCCAATATGGTATGATAGACCACGTCCTCCTGAAAGGTTGCTTTGAACACCTTCAAGAAATTACTTCACTCAACTGCCAACTGAGATGAACCTGGCAGACAGGTTATACCATGAAAGACCTGATTAACTGCGCCCCTATACAGCAGGAAGAAGTTTGGAGAGAAATAACTACGTCCATATTCCCAAATATTGCTTATAAATGTTCTTTTACATTTAAAGGGGGATATGATATAGATATGAATAATTTCATTGGTATGGATTTTAAGGTCAATTTTGTTATATGTATATATATTTCTGATCTTGACTGATGTATTGTGATTGTGTAGTTCATTTTAAAAATGTAATGTATAATTAGAAAATATAGGTTGTTAATGGATAATCATCGATAATAGTAAAGCTTGTAGTAATGTTAGTCTGATTTTCTAGAAGTGCATAGATATATTTCAGATAGACATTCATATCTTTCAAAGACTACAGAGCATGGCATATAATGTTTTAATAACTTAGGACTTTTCATGACAATGAGACACGTCTGCTCCTGGCAGCACCAATCTACTTCAAGAGGAAGACGGGCATCGAAGAGGCTCCTTATGGAGTTGGTTAGCCATTTGGGCAAGAAACTGCTCTTGCCTGGACTGTTATATAAACTGGACACAGAGAACCTGCAGAGAGAGGACTGCTGAACTTGCCTAAAAGTGAGATGATATTTCGGGGTTCCTGATTCATGAAAGAGTCTGCGAGACATTCTGCAGGACACAGCAGATAGTGACTGAATTGCCTTTGAAATTTCCTGCTTCATGAAAATGTCTCTGGATATTATGGGCCTGAAGGCTGAAGATGGATGCCACAACGATACAGAGGAACTTTGGGTGACTGTCCAGGCAGCGAGATGTCTCTGTCATTTCTAGAGTTTTGGAAGTTGCTTACTTCTTGTTTACTTAGGTAATATATCCTTCTGGAGTCTTTGATGGAGTTAAAGAATGGATAGTCATAGTTATAGTTTTCCATTATTATGATAAAGATTTAGTTATAAATATTGTGACTGTAATTCTTGCTTGATAACTGTTTTGTTATGTGTAATTTTACTATGTTAAAATGAAAGCCTTTCTTTTTTGTTTAAACAGAAAAAGGGGAAATGATGGAGGAGGGTTATCTGTCTATTGTGTTATTTTCATTGGTCAATAAAGAGACTGCCTTGGCCCCTTGATAGGACAGAAAGTTAGGTAGGCGGAGTAAACAGAACAGAATGCTGGGAAGAGGGAATTGAGGCAGACGCCATGGAGCCAGCCACCAGGTTAGACATGCTGAATCTTTCCCGGTAAGCCACACCTCATGGTGTGATACAGATTATTAGAAATGGGTTAATCAAGATGTGAGAGTTAGCCAGTAACTAACTCTGTAGAGATAATGGGCCAGGCAGTATTTAAATGAATACAACTTATGTGTTATTATTTCTGGGGCTAAGCTAGCTGTGCGGGAGCCGGGCAGGATGAAAAGCAGGCCTGCCCGCAGCACCTCACTACAGTGGGTGATACACCCTCCAGTTATTCTAAACAGTTGAGATCTTATTCAAAAGTCATCTTTGGTGACGTCGACTAGAGAAGAATGAACAGCGAGATTGAACTGTCGTTATGACCCCAGGCTGGGTAGCCATTTAGAAAGATCTGGAACACACAGATTGGTAGATATTAAGGGTCTTCAACTCACTAAAACCCCCCGAAAGCACATTCTCACATTTAAACAGGTTGAACAGTTTGTCAGCATCTTGCTTGCAAAGTGGCCATCCCCGTTGGGAGACAACCTCAGAGTGGCCTGTCCCTTGCCCTGGTGTGGGTTTCTCTCAGCAGACAGGCAGCACGGCTGGCTTCTTGATTGTGGCCTCTAAAGAAGGGCACTTGTCCAGGCGACAGCTGCCAAATTGCTAGCCAGGCTTATCTACACGCTGGACCATTTTATTCACACCTTGCTTCCAAAGTAGCCCATCTTCGAAAGTGGTTCCTGCCGTTAGTTTTGGAGCTCGGATTTCATTCCGCCCTGTAGTCTCATTTTTTGACTTGTGGCCTTGAGAGAGTTATTACATTGTTGGCTAAAGAGCACTAAAATTTTATGACACGCCATATGGAGTGAAAGAGATAAGGAGCTGACCCCCTTTGCACCGTGTCATTAGGGCACATGTTACCTGTCCCCGTCTTCAGCCATTTACCTGGCCCCCTGCAGGAGGTCTGCACAGGTGATCTGAATTAACATTGTTTTGGCTCCTAAAAGCCCCGGTGTTCTGGTGGTGGCAACGGTGGTGGTAGAGCGTTTTCCCCCTCTTTCCAATTTCCCAGATTCAGCCGCACTTGGATTTGAGACGGCCTCCTCCTACCTGCTGTGCGCATGGGACCTCTACACCTGTTCAGTCGCGAAACTGCTAATGAGGCCTCTCCTGTCCTATTCAGGATTTTGACGGAATATGAAAACTCATTACCCAGAGTCAATGACTGACATCTGTTTCCCAGCCCCCTCCTGAAGCCATCTTCCAGCCTCCTGGTGCTGGGGAAAAGATGTGCCACTCAGAGAGAAAATTGGAATCCAGGAAGGGAGGGTCACCTTCCTTGCCCAGCCTGTGGAAACCATTGAGCTATCCAGGACTGTCTCCACTTGGCCCTTGCTTCCAAAAGACCCAGCACACAAAGAGACTCAATATGTCAATCTTTAAAAAAAAAATTTGTTTTTGAAATAAGTCAAATCTTTGGAAATGAGGAATTTTACTAAGAAGCAAGATCTTTATCTAAAATATTCAGTTAACAAAATTCTTGCTATTAAAATAAATATGAATAGAAAGGTTATTTGTATAGCTCAATCTATCTCTACAAAATTATTCTTTTGGTAAAAGAAGCCATGAATGAATACATGTGAATACAATAAATTAATATATCCTATGAAGTATTTGGGTTATGTTCAGGTATAGAACTATATATATTATAAAATTAATACAGAATGCCACAGAATTTATTCATCTAGAATAGTTAATTTTATGCACATGTTAGGCGTGGATTTATAAAACTATTCAGTAAGCAAGCATTTATTGAACATTTAATATGTGTTAGGCAGTATAATTGTTTCTGTGGATACAACGATGAATAAATTCAATGCTTTAAAAAAGAGACTTGAAAATAAATACCAGGCCATATGGTGAGTCCTTGAGCAGATGGATCGGAGGTGGTAGGATTGTTCATCTATTGGATGTGAAGGCCTCAGAGAGGAGGACTCACTAGCTGGCATCCTAGGGAGGACAGGAAGACTTGGGCCAATTTAAGGTAGCAGTAGTAGCCTCTATAGAGAGAGGTAGGAGCAAAGCTCACCTGATAATGGCCAGGTGGTTCACGGTCAAGTCACACAGGACCTTTTGTGGTGACACTAAGGGTCTGAACCTCTTACAGCAAGAATATTATTCTTGTTTGCAAGCAATGGAATCCCAGCAGAAGTTTGTTGTACCTACCCAACTTGTGTTAATCTCTGGTGAAGTTTGTTTCAGGTGTGTCCTGGCCACATTTAACATAACCCCTCTGTTTCAGACACCCAGGCTGTCTCACATATGCATGTCTAAGAGCTTGTGTAGAATTTACTTTGGAACGTAGAAACAGGAGTGGAATTTCTGGGTAGGCTATATAATTATTTTGATTGCCAGAATGTTCTCCAGAGATCCTGCTACTTATACTCCTACCAACTTCATGATTTTTTTTTTCTGGAAGTCTAATAAGTACTCATCAAATGATTATTTGGCTTTATTTTTTAATTTATCTCTGTGCCAATTCTTGAAAGAAATACTTTGTGGGCTAGAAGATGACTCAGGAATTTAAAAGTGCTGAATGTTTTTCTAGAGGACCGAAGTTCAATTCCCACCACTCACATGGTAGCCCACAACCTTCTGTAACTCCAGTTGGATGCCCTCTTCTGGCCTCCACGGGTATCAGGCATGCATGTGGTGCACAGGCAAATATGCAGACAAACACACACATAAACATGAACAAACAAAAGGCCTCACATATATATTTGTTAGTTTTTGGATTTTCTCTTTCACAAATTTCCTTTTTGTAGTGTCCATTTTCCTTTGAGGCCACCCTTAAATAGTTCACAAGGTGTGTAGCTTAGATACAGACACACAGCATGTGATTTCGGTTCTTCATGTGTGTGTTTACTTTTTAGTGGCTTCAAACAGCGGAGTTGAATCTAAATTGAACTTGTCATACTTAAACAATCATGTGATTAATTAATTTTAATATTATCTTCTATGCTTTCAAGAGTTTTAAATGAAGCTCCAAGTCATTCTTCTCTAACCTTCAGACTCTGAAGATTGCCTCACATTTTTGCCATTCATGTTTTTTGGCTTTCAACTTCATTTTTATGTCTCCAATTCACTTTTTGGGGTTTTGGGTGGGGATCAACAATTGCTTCTCTCTCATGAGGGAGTTTTTATAATACCTCCTACTGAACCAAAGGAAACTCATGAGCTTTCTTTCCTGCTCATTTAGCCTATTAATCTTCTTTTGTGCCAAAAGAACAGAATTTGCATTACTTTTTCTCTCTTGTTAAGGCTGAACCTATTATTTATAAACAATTATTGTTCTTGTAAAATACTGTATATATTTATTAAATACCTCATAAAATCTAAGCATGTATTTTGATTGGTATACTGAAGAAATAGATAAGCCTTTTGAGTCCTTTTGAGCCTAAAATACTTTTACACTTAATTGATAACTTTGTTGAGTTTAGAATTGTGCTAAAATGATTTTCCCTCAGACCTTTAAAAGCAGTGATTTGCTCGTGTCTATTATCTAGTATACTGGCCAGAGGACATCCTTTGCATTACCTTGTGATTCAAGATGCTTTTATGAATTTTAAATTACACTCAAGGTTTAACATTTTGCAATAAAGTATGATTTTTTTTAAATCCCCTTTCAATCAGGCAGTGGTGGCACATGCCATTAATCCCAGCACTGAGGAGGCAGAGGCAGACTGATCTTTTTAAGTTTGAGGCCAGCCTAGTTTACAAGAGCTAGTTCCAAGACAGGCTCCAAAGCTACAGGGAAACCCTGTCTCGAAAAACCAACCCCCCAAAAAAATTCCCATTGTTTTTATGGTTATCATGCTAAAAATTTTGTCTTGTTCCTTTTGTGAAGACATTTGTCTTTATTTCTAGGAAGTTTCCTTACATAATTTCTTTAGTAATTTGCCTTTCCATTTTTTAAAATTTTGGTTTGCAATTGTATTAACTGGATATTGACAATTTTCTTCCTTTTATTTATTTACCTTTTATGCCTTGTTTCTTTGTATTTATTCAAGAACATTTCTTTGACTTTATTTTTGTATTCTTCTAATTAATTTATTTTGATCTATGCATTTCAATATCTTCATTTAAATTTTTATTATTCTCTTTCATTGCACTCTGATTTTGTTTGATGAATACAATAAATTTATCTTTTGAAATTACATTAGATTTTAAAACATGTCTTTTTTTCTTTTCACCTATTTTGATGTTTTTTTTTCTATTTGTACTTCATACTTCTTATCCTTATTATTGAATTCAGTTTGCAGGTATTTTATTAAGAATTTTTGCATCTGTATTCATAAGGGATATTGGTATATAGTTTTTTGTTGGATTTTTGTATATATTTAGTACTGGGTAAAAGTGGCTTCATAAAAAGAATTAGGGTAGCTTCCTTCAGTTACCATTTTGTTGAATAATTTGAGTACTGGAGTTAATTATTCTTTGAAGGTCTATTATCCCTTTATTATTTTATATTCTTTCTTTTCTTAAATTTTTATTGTAATTCTAAATTATTCAGAGAAGTATACTAGAAGTCCATTCTAGTTTTCTTCCTCTGATCTGTTTTAAGAACTTCTCCAGTGACCTTCATGCTGCCTTTTCATTTGAGCTATTTTCTACATCCTCATATTTCTATTGAGATTTGGTTTTGTACCTTCAAGATTTTATATTAGTAGTTTGGAAAGACTACTTTGGGCAACTGTTTTACGCTATTATAGCCTAAATAGATGAACTCACAAAAATTAAGCTCCGAGTGATGGAGGTCAATGAGAATGTGTGGGAGAGTTTAAATGAGGTCTTTGAGTCAATAACAAACTGCTGTTTTGTACAGATTTAGAGCCAGCTAAGGCTGGGGGAATCTGTTGATTCAACTAAGTGAAGACCAGTGGGCAATCTGAGGAAAACCTGAAAGGAAAGACATGGCTGATGAGTCAGCATCAGACAGGCAGTAACTAAGCGTACCGCCCACCTCCTCTGTGCTCACTCTTGATGGCAGTTTGTACTGAGTTACAAAAGCCCATAGATTAGTTCTTTGAGGGCAGAAGCTAAGTCTGTGGCAGAAACCCTTCCAGGTGTCTCCCTTGCCTATCTGCAGGGTGGCTGAACATGCCTTAGAAGGCCAGAGTTTCACAGATACATGGGAATGAAAATGCCGTTAAATGTCTTTCGGAAGTACGGATAGCCTCCAGAAGGCAACTTTTGTCAACATAAATTAGATTGTTGGTATGGAATGTGCTCTGGATCAATCACTGGTTTGAACTGTTTGGGCAATATTGCTGTTCTGTTATGATATGCTGATGTAAGGTTTCTTCAGTTTTGAGGCATTCAGAAGGTGACTCTTAGAAAGTTTTCCAAGTATCCCTTACTTCGATGTTGTGTGTCTTTTGCATTGGTATCTTCTTTGTTTTGTTTTCTCAGGTCTCAGCAGACTCTTGAGTACCTGACCTTTTCAGAAATATAAGAGAGCTGAAATGCAGGGTCTTCCATTTTGTTGCTTTGTTTCGTTGGCTAGTTTTCTTTTTGAAAGGAGAGATTTGTATCATGTTTGGTACCATCCCTGTGTCTGTCTTCTTGGGTCCCAGAAGTCAGGAAAATCTCTGTTCTGCACGTTTACTACAGAGCAGGGACTGAATACACAGGAAACCATAACTGTTGAAACACTCATTTGTGCAAAGGCAAACCTAGGATACTGTAAATTCAGAGCTGGTAAAACCACTGTATTTTGTCATTATTGCATCTTTGTTAAAAGATCACAGAAACAAGAGCACCTCTGTCACTAGCTGCCAGACACTGTTCTCACACTAGCAACAATGGAGTCTCAGAATCATCAGGACTCGGGTACCAGGGCACAAACTTGACTGTCTCCATTTCACGGATAGATAATGAATGCACAGGGAGGTTAAATTTCTAGTTTCCTGAGCTAGTGGGTGACGAACCTGAAAGGCAGGTCCCAAACAGTGCACCAAGAGAAACTTCTTGTGTGGTCATTGCTATCAGAAATTCTTCAGTCAGTAACCTTCAAGTAACCCATTCACTTGGGCATGGCTTCTTATACTATAAATGTCATGTAAAGTGCGTGCCCCCTCTCTTTCTTCCAAGCCTCTTAATTATACGTTATATTTTCAAATGAGCTGCACAAGCACAGTACCTTAATCAAGAGCAGAAATATATATATTTTGTTATATATATATAAAACAAATATTTTGATATATATATTTGATATATATATATCTCAAAACTGACCTTAAGTTTCTATCAATAAACCAAGATCCATACCAATGCAAATCTCTATAGCGTGTCCCCCTTTAAATGTATACACATTTATAAACAATCATTTAGGGAATTTGGGCATAGTTCTCTCCAAACAACTTCCTGCTTTTTGTTGGGTGATCTGTATATGAGTTGCTTTTATTGGTTAATGAATAAAGAAACTGCTTTCGGCCAATGGCTTAACAGAGTATAGCCAGGGTGGAAAAGATAGAGAGAGAGAGAAAGAGGAGTCAGGGAGCCGCCATGGAGCTGCCAGAGGGGAAAGACATAAGCTTCCAGCAGAAACCTTGCTGGTAGGCCATGAGCCTCATGGCAAAATATAAAATAATGGAAATGGGTTAATTCTAGATGTAAGAGCTAGTTAGCAATACACTTAAGTGATTGACAAGCAGTGATTTTAAATAATCCAGTCTCTGTGTGATTATTTTGGGAGCCTGGGCAGCTGGGAAATGGACTAGTGGCCTCCTTACAATAGGTCATCTCAGGCTCTTGCTTTTAGCACCGAAGTACTGAACTTTAAATAGTCACGTTTTCAGTGTCAAAGACCTTACCAATAATAACAACTGTTTAAGGAGTCAAGGAATTCAAAGTCAGAGAAATGATTGTCAGATCTTCTCAGTGCCCATTTAAGAGACAGTAGGCCCAGAGGGAAGGAAAACAAAACCAGAGGCAGACACGTGCAGAACAGACCTCTTCTCTTCCATGATACCCATTTCTTCACAACACTGTCCTTTCTGATTGCTTTCATCCTGCATCATCTCGTCTAGACAATGGAAAACTTTACTACTCACCTTTTTGGCCTGCAATTGTACAAGGAAGAAGGAGGCACGCAACATTTTAAAGTATATATAATGCACTGGGGAGTGATTCCAAGATGCGGACAGGAGCATCCTTCTATCTCACAAAAGAGGAAGCTGAGGCTCAGGAAGGGTAAAAACTTGCCCCCTCACCCCTGAACTAGAAAGCAGAGAGCCCTGTTTCAAACTGATATTCCTCTGGCTTTGACACAGATCACCTTTGTGTTCATGAGACCGCCTGATGCAGAACTTTAAAGAATGCAGGCCTCACCAAAACACACACTTCAGTTCTAGTTAGGTGTCTCTTTTGCTCTTTCCCTACTACCTAGATCCTAGTGAGTCTGGAGATCTGCTCTTGCCCAGTTTTGCAAATATACCTGATATATATAGCAAAAGATTCAGTTTTGGAGAGTTTTCAGGTTTTTGTTAACAAAACAAAAGAAAACCACAACAACAATGAAAGCCTTTGTATCTGAATGTTTCCTGGTTAAAAATAAAATCTCTACTATGGAGAAGAGAAAGTGCCTTCACTTGTAATTGCTTCTTAGGTAAGTCCAGCCGTGCTCCTTTTCCAGGTGCAAAAGCTGAGATGTAAACTGCCTGCACTTAGTCTTGCTGGGGCATTGTGATTTAATTCCTCTTATTCACCCAGAGAGTCTACACTTAGGGCCCCAAAGAGGAGCTGCACTGATGTTTAGCTGTCTTACATCAGTTTGCACAGTACATAATCTCGTATCCCAGAAAAGGGGTTTGCATCCAGGGTAATCCTTCCTCTGGACTTGCTTCCTCTCTGCATTTTTACCTCCTGAGAAACTGAAGAGACATTGTCTACCCAGTGAGTGCTGAACCAAGGAAGAGTCTTTGCACCATTGCATAGGATGGACTCACTCCCGTTAGCACGCTTCCTCTTCTGCAGAAGAAAGCTTCTTGGCTCCAGCCTTTGTTGGAGGATCATGGATTTCAAACTCACGGGCTCTCATCTGGAACACTCTGACAGTCAATCCAATCTGTTAAATGAGGTAGCAGGGCCGTGAAATGCCTGCAAACATTTGGCAAGAATTTGTCATTACCGTTGCCGTTCCTTTGTTGCTATTAAAATTTCTAGTTGGGGACACCAGTGTTTGTCTTTAATCTCTGATGATGCTGCCTTTTTTTTTTTTTTTGTGAAAATCTGTTCCAGAAACCTGATGCCAAGAAGCACAAGGGCATTCCCTTTCGCTGTGCTGGTTGTGGTGAGTGGTAAGTTAGAGTCATGGGGAGTTAATTGTGAGAGGAGACAGAGCCCATTCATTATCTTGTTTCCCTCATGTGCTCAGTGCAGAAGACTTCAGGAATTAATGAAAGAGAAAGAGGAGGCCAGGCATCTCCTTGCCTACCTTGAGCAGGCGGCACAGAGGCTGAGTAGTTAGCACGCAGCCTATTACATTGTACCTAGGTTCCCCATGTCCAGCTGTTCTCACCTCTATAGGACAGTTTCTCCCTGAGGGACCCTACCTAGCTGGTACCCTCAGTTAACATAATGGTATCCTAATGGTCCCCATCACCTTCAGCTTGTCACATGTGCTCAGAGTACTTTTCTCAGCTGTGCCATGATACCTGTCCAATCAGGGGAGCAGTTTACTCATGTGCTATTAGCTGAAGGCAAAGTCTATTTTGTAAAACAAAACTGAATTCTTAGAAGACTGAGGCCAGTGATTACACATTCCAGATGTCTTTGACTACCCAAGTGGCTCAATTGCTGATCTCATAATGGAGTTGAGATAAACAGAGGTAATTCTTTTTTTTTATTAATTTATTTATTATGTATGCAATATTCTGTCTGTGTGTATGACTGCAGGCCAGAAGAGGGCACCAGACCCCATTACAGATGGTTGTGAGCAACCATGTGGTTGCTGGGAATAGAACTCAGGACCTTTGGAAGAGCAGGCAATGCTCTTAACCTCTGAGCCATCTCTCCAGCCCCAACAGAGGTAATTCTAATAACGATTCAATAAATAACCTCCTTCCACCTACAATAAGCCAACAACTTTCCTGGTTTTGATTAAGAACATTTATTTAGCTTATGCTTGGAGAGGGTGATGGTTATACACATTCAAAAAACCCCTATGAGTTGTTCAAATGTGATACGCCAATAGTCGAAGGTGCCACATGAAGGAACGTTGGATCAGTAATTGTGTTTTTGTTAGTTTATCATCAGATTGGAGGGCAGGTTCAAGTCCAAGGGAATGGAATGAAGATCTAAAGCCTTTAAGGACTTGGATGTTTTTGACCAGTGCCACCAGAGTGTTTGCCACTCAAAGGGACACATGAAGCCAGTTAGGCTGAGGTGTTATAAGGCTTTAGGTAGAATTTGACAAGATTTGACTGGAAATGAGGGATCTGTGAACAATTGGTAAGCTTTCAGAGCATAAATTGATCCTTTCTAGAGAAAAGGGGAATTCTTCTACATAGAAGTCTCCATTTGCTCAGCTTGTGGGATTTGGAGTCTGTTGCTAGGCCCTATGCATGGTTGCTTTCCTTTGTTAATGTATTTTTTTGAGGGATGTAGTCATAGGAAATACAGACAGTTAGATATAGCAGTAGCTATAGCACCATCGGAAAGTCATGACACGTGTGTACATTAAAGACACATATGTCATCAAACCACAAGTTTCTGGACTGTGTCCTTTATATTCTTAAGAGGAAGAAGCATCAAACAACACACACTCGCACGCAGAGTGGAAAGCAATAAATTATCAACCCTGTACCTGGCTGCAAAGAAAAGGCCCAGTTAAGAACGAAGCCTCCGTGGACCAGCTCCCGGATGCCCCTGGGTGGCTGTCCTCATCTGTAACAGCCAGTCAATGCTGGAGGCCGGAACTGTGTCTCTCTCCCGGGGGAAGGCAAGCTGACATATTTGGCTTCTTATCAGAAAAGAACTATATAAAAATGTAACTGCAATATGGTTTCAAGAAATCGGAAAGCGGTAGCAGCTAAAGGTTTATTCTCCAGACCTGTGCCTGGCATCACATGACCTGAGTATGCTCTTCTTTCTCTGATAGGGAGCAGTCAGGAAAGAGAAGGCCTGTCTCATATTTGCTTCCAAAGTGCCCACCCCATTTTCATGAGCTTCTTCCCAGTATTTGCAGCTTCCCATGCCCATGTCATTCTCTCTGCCTCAGCTCATGGTCTCCATGCTAACTCACGAGGATATATTTCCTTTCATACACTCATCAGAGGGCTGACTGCGCTAGTCATCAACATTTTCCTTGCCTGCTCATCTCTCGTTCCCATAATACCCCCTCGCAGACATACTAGTGACTGAAATGAATGTCAGCGTAGATGGGAGGTATGCTGTCTAGTTTTATGTCACCTTGACACAAGCTATGGTCATCGAAGAGGAGCGAATTTTGATTGAGACAATGGCTCTCTAAGGTCAGATGTAGGCAAGCTTGTAGAGTATTTTCTTAATTAGTGATTGATTGAGGGCCCAGCCCATTGTGCGTGGTTCCCCCTCTGAATGGGAGGTCCTGAATCCTATAAAAAAAAAAAGCAGATTGAGCAAGATGTGGGGAGCAAGCCAGTAAACCGCATTCCCCTACGGCCTCTGCATCAGCTCCTGCTTCCAGGTTCCTCTCCCCAGGTTCCTACCCTGACTTCCTTCGATTATGATACAGAAGTATAAGCTGAATAAACCCTGCCTCCTTAAGTTATTTTGGTCATAGTGCTTCATCATAGCAATGATAACCCTAATTAATAAAGGGATACTTAACTTCTGGTCTAATTATGAATTTTTTCTATATCCACAGAAAAGCCACCTAAGGGGGGGGAGAGAGAGAGAGAGGGAGGGAGGAAGGGAGAGCAATGAGGTACAGCCTATACATACCCTTGTTACTAATTTTGCATCCCCCCCCCCAAGTTAACTCTTTGGACATGAGTGTGACCTTCTTATATCTCTTTCATGTGATTTTTTTATTATTTTTTTATTGATTATTTAAGAATCTCACACCGTGTACCCCATCACGCTCACCTTCCAGTCTTCCCATGTCCGCTTCCCATCCCTGTGACTGCCTTCCTCCAAAGGAGAAGAGGAAGTCATTTTATGTGGTCCACATATTTTTCGGAGCATGGTCAGATTTCTAGTAGGCAGCCCCCTAAAGGAGGATGAGTCTTTCTCCACCTGCATCTGCGACAGATCGCGACCGAGGAAAGCCTTGAGAGGATCAGAACCAGCTAACCCGTGCCCACGCAACCATTTGCACCACAGTGCTGTGGGTTGGTAAGAGTTGGAGCCAGCTCTCTAGTGCACACTGGTGCTAACACGGCTTTAGGCTGCAGCTCAGGCTGTGGGCATCCATATGGGCTTTGGTGATAACAAAGGCCTTAAACATCAAAATGGCCCTTGTCTGTACAGGATCACGGTAGCACTCATGCCTCTCAGTGGCTGCGTAGGCCACGAGCCTTGCCACGGTCTCAGGTGGTTACACGTGTCACGTCAGCATGGCACCCTAAGGCGGCAAAGCCTGAGGACGTCACAGAGGCACCAGGCAGTGGTACAGACTATATCCGTCCACACGGGTCTCAGGTTTCATTCAGACTTGAGTCAGCAGCATGGACCAACGACATTAACAAGGCCTTTGGTGGCATCATGGACCATGGTGGTCCTTCAAGGAGGTCCAGTCTAGAAAGTGAAGCTTTCCTCATCTTGGGCCTCCATTGTCGCCCAGAGCCAGGTGAACCCGTAGTCAGGCGGCAGGTTTGGAGGCTGAGTTTGCACCTGCATAAGTTTCAGGCTGATATACACCATCAGGGCACCCTACTGGGCAATGGCAGCAAGTAGATCTGGGCCCTCTCTCTCACCTGCCCTTCCCACCACATCTCCAGTTCTGTTTCTCTCCGCCTCTCTCTCTCTGTTTCTCTATCTTTCCCCTTCTTCATCATGCACATTTGTTCTCTGTAGTGATGCCTGCCACTGAAGCCACTCCAGGCCTTAAGGCCCGGCTGGTGCTTGGCTGTCTTCTATCCTGTGACTCTAGAGATCTCTGCTCACATATGGATCTCATTCCCCAGCCCTCATTTTAAAACATGGCTTAGTCTGGACTACACCCCCAGGAAATCTGCTCTGCCTTCTTAGTCTTGGCTTCGGATCCACAGGAAGCTTGGATCCCTGTGGTATAATCCAGGATGGCCTTGAACACAAAGTCTGGGCCTGAACATGAAGTTGCACTTGTGTGAGCTATAGGCATTCATTCATATTTACATACTTTCCCCAAAATCCAAAAATATTCATAATCTCTCGTTTCTTCCCTTCCTCTTTTCCTTCTTTCTGCCCACCCTCCCCTCACTTCCAAGCTCCTGATTCTTTTTGCCCCCATCTCCCTCACTCTGAGTCTTTCTAGAAACAGCTACAATTTGAAGATAAAGTGAGAACCATTTTGCCAACCGCTCCAGTTGTTCCCATACTGTTGTCCTTCGTATAAAATGTTGTTCTCCTGGATACTGGAAGTAGACAAGATCGCTGGGAGCATGGGGGTGGGGGTGGGGTGGGGGGAAGGAGAGATGGGGAGAGAGAAGGGAGAAGGGGAGGATTGTGGAGAGCTTGGGGGAATGAAATGGTTGAGATGGAGGAAGGGTGGATATGGGAGCAGGGAAGAAGATATCTTAATTAAGGGAGCCATTTTAGGGTTGGCAAGAGACTTGGCTCTAGAGGGGTTCCCAGGTATCCAAGGAGAAGATTCCAGCTAGGTCCTTGGACAGCAGAGCAGAGGGTGCCTGAACTGGCCTTATCCTATAGCCACACTGATGAATACCTTGCATATCACCATAGAACCTTCATCCGGTGATAGATGGAGTTAGAGACAGAGACCCACACTGGAGCACTGGACTGAGCTCCCAAGGTCCAGATGAAGAAGAGAAGGAGGGAGAACATGAGCAAGGATGTCAGGACCGCTAGGGGTGCATCCACCCACTGAGACGGTGTGACTGACCTAATGGGAGCTCACCAAGGCCAGCTGGACTGGGACTGAACAAACTTGTGATCAGACCAGATTCTCTGAATGTGGCTGACAATGAGTGTTGACTGAGAAGTCAATGATAATGGCACTGGGTTTTGATTCTACTACATGTACTGGCTTTTTGGGAGCCTAGTCTATTTGGATACACACCTTCCTAGACTTGGATGGAGAGGGGAGGGCCTTGAACTTCCCACAGGGCAGGGCACCCTGACTTCTCTTAGGACTGTAGGACTGGAGAGGGAGGGGGTAAGGGGAATGAGAGGGAAATGGGAGGAGGGGAGGAGGTAGAAATTTTTAATAAATAAAGAAAGAGATTGACATTTTAAAGAGACTGAAAAAAATAAAAATCTTCTAAGTTATATCTCTATGTGTGCACACCTGTTGTGTGCATACGCATGTGTTTGCACATGAGAGACAACTTCAAGAGAGAATCAGTTCTTTCCTTTTGTCATGTGTATACTAGGAATGGAGCTCAGGTGGCCACACAAGTTCCTCTATCCACTTAGCCATCTAGCTGGTTTCCTGTCCTTCCCCTTTTAAAGGTAGTTTACTTGTCTCTCTTCTTCTTCTCTTACCTTCAAATTATATTTATTTAGGTTCCAAATAAATAGAAGACAGAGTCACCCCTGCGTTACACACTGCCCATAAAGACACGAAGACTTTCTTGGACTATCCTAGGGGTTTACTCAATTCTCCGGACTGGGGAACACCCCATCCTAGTTCCCGTTCCTGGAAGGGCTGTGTACGTGGAGGCTCATTCTTCCAGGTACTTCAGCGTTGACATCTTTCATGAAGTGTAGGACATAAAGGACCTTACATTTTCACCTCTGTAAATCCTCTTTCCATCTAAAGCACATTTTATAAGATCAGTGACATGACTGATATTGTTCTTGACTTTTATAATCCCCTCGCTGTGTCTGGATTGCCCCTTTTCACACCTAAAGTCTGCTTGAATGTCACCTCCGCAGAGAGACCACCCCCAACTCTCTACTTTAAAGTGGCCTTGCTTGTACTTTCTTCTTTCACGGCTCTGGTATCTATTTGTTTACTTGTTCAGTTTTTAAAAATTTTTTTTAATTTATTTTAGGTAAACTCCTAGAGATGAGAGCAGTTGTATGTAGCTTACCTGTTGCTGGATACCTAGTGTTAGAAGTATCGTAGGTAGTCAATAATTTTATAGGGTCAATACCATTGAAGTAAAGGGTTCTTCTCCAGAGCCTGGCAGCCAGGGCATGAACTCTGGCTCTGTTCCTTACGAGCTGTGTTTGGTTGCTTTTGGATGCTCAGTGTCTAGTGTCCCAATTCAACAACTAGATCTTGCATCTGAGCCACTTCCATCAAACTACTTTCTCATTTATAAAGCAAAGATGATGATAGTACCCGTACCTCAGAGCTGCTGAAGCACTGAATGGAATGTGTGTGAAATGCGTATGAAATGTGTAAAAAGTGATACATATTAAATACCGTATTTAACATTAGCTGGCATTTTGCTGTTACTTTGTTTACATGGATCAAATGCATGTGGAACAGCTTTTGTGGCAGGCCCTGCGCTGGATTTAGCACTGCTTTGAATAAGTGTGACTTCTGAATGTAATCGCTGATTCCCATCTAAGTTCCTTATTTGTGTCCCTTCAATCCCTTCATTGTGTTGGCTAAGTTTGTTCCCCTTTTGTGACTTTGTGACAGAGGATGAAAGCTGTGGCGTATTCCTAGATCTATCTTTCTTTCTTTCTTCTTTCTTTCTTTCTTTCTTTCTTTCTTTCTTTCTTTCTTTCTTTCCTCCTTTCTCCCTCCTTCCCTCCCTCCCTCCCTCTCTCCTTCCTTCTTTCCTTTTTTCCTTCCTTCCTTCCTTCTTTCCTTCCTTCCGTCCTTCTTTCTTTCCTTTCTTCTCTCTCTTTTCTTTTCTCCCCTTTCCTTCCTTCCTTTCTGGATATATACAAAACCAAATGTTTGTTGTTATAACTTTTGTATCACAATTAAAAATCAAATAGTGTTTTGTCTACGTGTAAATTTGTGCACCATGTGCACGCCTGATGCTGATAGAGGCCAGAAAACTGCATTGGAGTTATGGGCCAATGTCAGCCATGTGTGCTCTGGGAAGCGTAATTGACTTCTCTGGAAGAGCAACTGGTGCTCCTTGCCACTAAGCTATCACTCCAGCCCCTAAAAGTCAAACAATGATTCTCCCTTCTCACAGAAGAGTTCTTGCTCGTCTTGTACTTACTGGTTTCATCACAACAGAGCAAGTTATTATAGTGAGCATCCTGTCTTCTCATTTGCCCTCTGCTTTCTGTTATGAGTTGAGGGGGTTCAAGGCCCCTGCCAGCACTGCTCCCATGGACTTCCTAGTCTTCAAGAGTCCTGATCTAAAATAAACTTTCTAGAAATTTGTCTCTAAGTGCTTTGTTAACAGCAACAGAAAACAAACAGCATCTGAAATATCTGTGTTATTTGCTCTTCTGAGGTTTTTTTTTTTTTTCTGGATAAAAAAGGATTACCTATTTCTTAAGAATCGTCTCATTCCAGAAAAGCTTAAGACAATGTCTGCTTCCCATGACAAGGTTCAAATCTTAACAAGAAAGCATTTCCTGCAGTGTTGGGTCCTCTATTCATTGCCCTGAAACTTTGGGGGAAGTAAGTTAAAGCTTGGGATTGGGAAATATTTTGATATTTGAAGTTTCTTAATTCTGTCCATAAACCCCTGGTGAGCTAGTGGTTACTTCATCCAGTAATTCTGGGGTTGCCAAGGAAAGCTGTTATATATGTTTTAAAGAAATATGGGGTTATGCAAAGAATAGTATGCGAGACTGCAATTCTCCCGGTATCCATGTCTTGAGTGGTAGCAAAGGTTTGAAAGTTCAGTTTTAGAAGGCCATTTCTAAGTACCATTGCTGCTGCTGAGTTTTCTTCTTTGTAGACTAAGAGAAACAGCAGCCTGGCTGGTGAATGGGTAACCTGGCTTTTCCTGAACAAGCGAAGTGTCCAGACTCTAATCTCTTCTCCACAGAGCTGGGTTTTGTGTAGCAAGCTGGATTTACTTGCGTGCCTCTATACAGCGGGCACAGCGTGGAGTTGGTATAGAAAAGCCTTATTGACTTGATGGTACAGCTGTGTGAGGCGAGCGGTAACCACGTTCAGAACAGCTATGAAACAAAAGGCAATCCGCACGCTCCCCCACTGCCCATGATAGGATTATATTCTGATTGACTGAAACTGTGGTCAGCAGGAGGATCGTTCAGCAGCAGAAGAGGCCAAGTTTTCTGATGATCCAGAAATCAGATTTCGATTCTGATGATTAAATATTGGGCTTATAATCTCCTCAGTCCTAAAGAATGCTACCGAGGTCAGATCATTTTATATGCTTGAGAGAATGAATGAATAATGCTTTATTATAACAACAAATAAGACAGCGAAAGCCTCATGCCTCACTGTGGTTATCCTTCTGCAGGCAAATTCAACCCTCCTGTCTGAATGGGTGGTGCAGCATTTACAGATGCTGGGGAGCTGCTGTTTGGTTTTATTATTTGAGGAAAGACTATAGACATTTATCTAGAGGGGACTTTAACTTAGGAAATATGGCAAATACTCAGGGAAGAGTCTTTTTAAATCAATTTCTGATATGACTCTTTAAGTTTAAGCTGAGAAATTTTTCATTGAAGGAGTAATAATGTGCGTGAGCTGAAAATCAAACAGCATGGGAAAGTGTAGAATAAGTCTGAGCGTAGCCGTAGACCCTGCTCTGCTTCCCAGAGATGCACACTGTGAGCCGGATCGTGTCCTTACTGCGAGTCGGGTTGTGAGGAGAATTTTATAGACTATTGTGTTCAATCCTCACAGAAACCTCATATAATATATGCTGTTGTCATTCTCATTTTATTTATGTAGAAACAGGCACAAAAGATGTCAAGAACCTCACTGGGGATCATGTAATTCATTAATTCATTAAGAGGACAATTGCTGTCCACTAAGGCAGGACACGTTCCAATGTCATGCTTTGTCACCAGAAGAATGTTGACGATCCTGTTCTGAAATCAGCTGCCTCTGTCCGGACAGTGGGCAGCCACCAATGTGCAGTGGGTACCATCCATCCACTCGTGGAGCCACTTTATTCCTTCTCAAGGTTGTACTGTGGTTTATTGTATGGATGGTAAATTGTTGAACCGGCTTTCCACTGGAGGCTGTCTTTAGAGTTTTAGCATTAAAGTGCCGCTACCAATATCTTATGCAAACAATGAAATACATTTGGAGGATAAATCACTATATCTGGAATCTAGTGGCCAAAGGGCATGGAATATCTCGCCTGAGTTATATTGAGGGATCAGTTTTAAAAGATTTGTGTTAATTTGTAATATCACCAAAACACATGGTATTAAGCATTATGAGTCTATTAAATTTATTTCTGTTTTCTAAAAGTGGCATTCTCTTCTTTTAGATAAGTATTTATGGACAATGTTAAGTGCTTTCTTATATTTAGAGTTACTTTAACATAAAAGATTGGCATGGCTTTTCGCATTTTTTGCAATATTCTCTATTTAATTTGATTTAAGGTTATTATATGCAATAATTTATTTCCAATTTTAACATTTCTATTACCTTTGTTAAACGAAATGAAGTTTTATGTACTCAAAATTTGAAACCCTTTTTTGGCTATTGCATTTTGCTTCATTTTTAGAGAGGAGGACTTTCTCACTCTTGCTAAATTAATAAAGAGTACATTTACCTGTTCGTTTTTGTATGTTTTTGAATTTTGTGTCACCTTAGTTTAATTTTATATTACTAGAGTTGTTCATTTGATGCTAATTGTTATTCAGATGGTTCAACCCCATTCAATATTTTCTAAACATTTGTTTATACAATATACATATTTATTCAGCACATTAATATTTGCCTTATAAAATGCCTAGTATCTGTATATCTGTACTTGTTGGGATCTCATTATATTGTCACCTATAACAAAAGTTTAAATTATTCCCTTGATATTGTATCCTTGTTTCTGATAAACCCACAGTCCTCTTAGTTTGCCTCTGCATGCTCTCATTTTTTTAAACAGATAAACTTAAGTATCATTTTGCAAACTTCAAAATATTTCTGGATTAACCTAAGGACAGTCAATATTATTATAGCCAAGAGTTCCTCAAGAACATGCGTTTTCTATTTAGTAGAACCTTCTAGTCTCTTAGGAGAAGGTGAAGGCTCTCCCAACAGAGTGTTTATTTTGTATTGTTTGAACGATAATCCTTGACACAGTCATGGTGAGGAGCTGGTGGCACCGATCAGATGCCCCATCCTGTACCGCTTCCTTCACTCTGGCTCCATATGGTCAGATGCCCCATCCTGTACCGCTTTCTTCACTCTGGCTCCATATGACCAGATGCCCCTTCCTGTACCACTTCCTTCACTCTGGCTCCCTATGACCAGAAGCCCCTTCCTGTACCGCTTCCTTCACTCTGGCTCCATATGACCAGATGCCCCTTCCTGTACCATTTCCTTCGCATCGTGGTCTTCCCTCCAGCTCTGCTCAGAATGTGCCAGGGGTAGAAGACAGCTTACAAGCTGATGGCAGTTTTCCTTTGTCATCCATCTTAGAAGGTGCAGACATGATCTTTCTTCTGTTTCCTTTTCCTACTGTCCCCCAAATCCAGGAAGATCAGAAACTGCGTTGACTGCTACTGAAGGAGCCCTGTGGTTTGTAACCACTTCCTGGTACTTTAAAGTGCGATTCTGCAGCCCACTGAATCAAAATGGCCAGATGTATGTGGTAAGTTTGTAGATTCTTGAGCCCATTTCAGTCTTGAAAAATCCAAGTCTTCAGAGGCCTTGTCTGGGAATATTTTTCAATGAATCTATTCTCAATAAATATGCTAATGAGTGTTTCATCTCCTGTGATCTACTTATTAACCATGCGGGCATCAGGTGCTGGTTCAGTAGGTCTGGGGTGGCGGTGGCATTGTTCATTTGGAATAAGTGCATGTGGCAATGATGCAGCTGGTCAGCGGCTAACCTGGAGTTCGAGGCTCTGCAGATTTATTGCTGTTGCTGTTACTGGTCCTCAAACACAAGAGACATTGAGTTTGGCTTGAATAGGGCCATTGGAATAGATAGTTTTCCTGTAAAAAGAGTTCCAAGACTGTACTGGAAGCTAGAGAGATGGTTCAGTGAATAAGAAGACTTTCTGTTTTTACAGAGGACCCTGTTTGGTTCCCAGTACCCACAATCATTGGCTCATATGTGGCTATGACTCTAGCCCTGGGAGTTCTAACATCTGGCCTCTAAGGGTGTGTGTGTGTGTACGTACGTGAGTGCATTTTAAAGACTTACACAATAAGTTTTTTTTAAAAAGAATAAGAATCCGAGAGAGAGAGAGAGAGATATTTCTAGGCATGTTTCCTGCCCTAATGGATTTTAAAAATGATGGTCTATTGAAGTATAAGTTGAGGCTTGAAAAGAACCTAAAGTCTTCTCCAACAATTATCAGAATTACAAATGATGACAGAAATTCTTTTTTTCTTTTCTTTTCTTTTCTTCTCTTTCTTTCTTTCTTTTTTACCATTTTACCATTTTTCTTTCACTTAGATTGACTGTACCCTCTTAATAAGTGCATATGGTGGAAGCTTCTGGAATAGTATGTAGACTACCACTAATAAGAAGACCATAGAACAAAGACAACAATCTCATTTCCATGTCATTGGTGGCGTTGATTACGGGGACCAGAACTTCCAGAGCCCATTAATCTCTTTCTGCTGTAGCTTTTTCTAGCTCCCCACAGGCTTGGTCAGCATTTTTTTGGCCCTGACACCTCACAGTTGACATGGTTGGCGCCCATGTCACAGTGTCAAATAGATCTGTGGTACTGAGTACAGCTTTCTGCTTTCCTATGTCACATGTTCATGTGCAGACTATGTGTGTCATTTTTTTTTCATCCATTTCATTCATTCATGGGACCACTCTTAAGGGAACACATCAGTTAGGTTCCTCTCAGCATCCTAGAATCCTCAGTGGTTACTCGCAGGGTTCCTGAATGTGACGGCTGTGAGCACACAGAATGTGGATCATGTGTGCCTCGGCTGGGTCTGACTCTAAGGCATTTGCAACAGTTGCAAAGTTGAAATGCTAATCTCGGCAGTAAGGAGACAGATGTTGGTCAGAGAAAACACAATGGGTTAAGAAACAAGTCCCGGTGATGTCAGTTTCTGTGCAAAGCAGTCGAGACACTGAAGGTAAATAAGATCATTTTAGTACTTTTAAATGAAAATGACAGAAAATGATACCAAATTAGACAAATGAGGTTTAATGACCGAGGAGAGAGGATTGGGGAGGAGGGTGGCGAGCAGTGAAATAACTGAGCCGAGAAACCACTGCTGAAAGCTTGTGCATGCTTTTGTCTTTCCCAGTGTAGTATCTATCTCTTGAAGACTGCTATCTTCCCTGTGAACTCTTAATTCGTTTAAGTTTTCCCTTCCTAAATGCTGCTTCTTTCTTACTTGTAGTGTGCAAAGTCCTGAGAGAAGGCTCTTCTTGGTATGCTAGAGAGGCAGGATGTGACAGCTAATCTTCCGTGTCAGTTTCATGGGATCGGACATCCACTAAGAGGTGTGTGCCTCTGGGCAGGTTATGAGGGCCTTTTCCGGAAGGATTAACTGAGGGGGGTGTGTGTGGGTCCTTCTGCAGAGTGAAAGGCGCCTTCCAGCAGAGGCCAGCACTGAAATAGGTCTGAGAGAAAGCCCCTGCCTGCCTTTGCCTTTTGCTGGTGAGTGCATCTATCCTGCTGTTGCTGCTGCTGTTATCATTTGCCAACATCAGAACCCAACTCCATTGTCCTACCAATGTGGACAGACTAGCAGGAATCTTGCAGATCTCAGCACCGAATTGGGACTGCCACACATCCAGCCCCCTGGACAGAGCGCCCGCCAGCTGCTCAGCCTCTCCAGCATACAGACAGCTGCTGTTCCTCCTATCCCCCACCCCCCACCAGCTCCTATTGCATCAGGCAACCTAGTTGATCCTCCTTTGTGGTGAATAGTGGTTCTCTCAGTTCCATTCCTCTGGAGCAGTGCTTCTCAATCTTCCTCCTGCTGGAACTCTTTAATGTGGTTCCTTATGCAGTGCTGACCCCGAAACATAAAATTGTTTTTTGTTGCTACTCCATCATTGCAATCATGCTGCCATTACGAATCATGATGTGAATACTTTTTGGAGACAGAGGTTTGCCAAAGAGGTTGCAACCCACTGGTTGAGAACTGCAGCACTAGAGAACCCTGGATTAGGATGAGATAGAGAAGTGACCATTTCTCCAGAGGCGGAAGAGGGGGAGTTAGGGTGAGAAAACTTTCCTGGGCTAGACCCTACTAGGAGGGAAGGAGGGAAGCCATGCAGGACATAGCTCAGTTGCCATTCGGCATGAACCGGAATGATGGCTGGCAGCGGCAGGAGTTAACTTCGTATCCAACAGGAACGCCATTCTCTTTGGGGCTGTGGCGCCACTAAAGGCTTTAGCCTAACGCGGTTATGAGGGCAGCTGTATTACAGCAATCGTGGCTTATTTATTCACTGTAGTGACAGTTACATTTCACAGAGCAGCTGCTGGAGCCAAAAATGTTCAGCAAGGGCAAAATGTGATAAAAGCTCAATGCAGTTTGCTTGCACATTATTAAGTTTTAATTTCTGGTTCAGGAATAAATTTTGTTTTCTGTAGCTATTTTCAACTTCTTTCTATCGTTGAAAAAGAAATGAAGTATTCCCAACCCACCAATTAAACTAGTTAGAAAACCCTCTTGGATTTAAGACCCGAGTTAACTCCGAGTTGAAACACAGGCGAAGTAGAGTTTATTTGGGGGTGAAGGGAGGGTGTGACATGCTACCTACCGAATGAATTTACAAGGGTGTTTAAAGACATTTGCATGCTAGCTTCCCTCCACCATGATTTCCTTTCCAGGGAAATGAGAAAATAAGCACCTTTGTGTGTGGATCAAGTGACTTAAGGAAGCAAAGGGGCTTGACATATAGGGCGCTGAATGTTAATTATTTCCTTATTGTTGTTTTGTGTTAGATGAGTCATTTGTTGCTTGTAGACAGCCAGGTACCTTTCAAACAGTAGGGCTTATTTAAGGCTTCATTGTAATCAAGGTATCAGGGATAAGGAGGACCCCTGATGACCTACAGGTAGCCTGAGGGGACAAGGATCAGGAATGGGGACTGTTGCTTTCCTCAACTCCATATGGGTTGTTTCTCCATCTCTGTTGCATTCACTGCTTTGTGAATTTTGTTTCCTGTCCCTGTTTGCACGTCCTGTTCTCATGACTTTGACTGAACCAGGGCCAAGCCCATGGCTTTTGGTTACAGAGCCCATTAGAGTGAGACACTACATGTGCTTTGCCCGGCATTTTGTTACTCAGGGACTAACTGGCTACCCTGGGACATCCCATTGAGATGTGATTAATGTAAGGAGGAATGACATCAAGCCACTTAGGCCTACTCCCTCAGCAGGGACTGAGATCATGTCTGCTGCAGACGCGACGCGTGAATGATGAAGCACCAAGACCCTTTGAAAATCAATCCTGGGGAAGGGATGTCTCGCCAGTCTTGCACCCAGAGCATTTATGGTGTCAGGAGTGTTTAAGAGGCTGTCAAGCTAGCCTCTTGACATGAACAACCCAGGGGATGATACCAAAGAGGAGCCACTCTGGAGATCATGTTGTGTCTCTGCTCAGTTTCCTCTAGGACAAGGTGTTAATACTGACTTTATAGGTTGCTGGAGTTCTATGACAAAAAGCATCTTGTTAGATCTAAGGTACAAGGAATATAGTAAGTGTTCAATAAACATTACAGCCTCTGTTGTGATTTGACTGCCATGGAAACACATCCTTAAGAGGGAAGCTATTTCAATGATTTCCTATTTTGTTTCACTGGAGAATAAATGGAATTATCTACAGGCAACTGATGCGATGTCTACCCAGCCAGGTTACTGAGTGTTTCCTGTGTCTGAGGGTAAAAGGAGAATCAAGTCACTTAACACTTTCTATTGACTTCTTGAGATAAACGTGGGTGTGATTTTGCAGATACCATTTGTGTATTGGATTTATGAGAACGGCACATTTCAGGATGCTTTGCTAGTTTGCAGGTCTCTCTGAAAGATGGTGGTGGTGGTGCATTGTTTGAGCTGCTTATTGACCTTATTCAATATTTAGACAGGGTACCAAGTTATTCTCCCTACCTAGGCCCAAACCGCATCCATTCTGCTCTAGCTGTAGCCCTTGCTATCTTCTCCCAAGGCTCTACTGACCTCTGCTCTCTCTTCTCTGTCTCTCTCCTCAAGGCTGTGTCCATCAGCAGGGCTCTTGCCTCGCTGCATCTTTAACCTCCGCTACAATCATTTCTCTTCCTTGGTCCACAAAGAAGTTACACTCTGCCTTCTCTCAGAAAAAGCCTTTTCAGAACTCACTTTCCAAGCTGACCTCTAATCTATTTCCTTCCTTTCCAACTTTTGAAAAAGGATGGTCTCGGTTGATTTTCACAGCTTTCCTGACCTCATTCACTCTTGACCCAGCTCATCTGGATCTGGGTACAGAGTTCGATTTTTTTGAAGCTCTCAGTAAGCTACATGTAGGCTTACTCACCCAGTGCCTCCGTTAACTCACAGCGCGCCTTGGCTAATTTGCAGTGCCTGGGCTAATTCACACAGCAGTTTGGTTGACTCACATAGTGTCGAGGCTAACTCACATAGCATCTAGGCTAACTCACATAATGCCTAGGCTAACTCACACAGTGCCTCGACTAATTTACAGCATCTAGGCTAATTCACACAGCACCTAGGCTAACTCGCACATTGTCTAGGCTAATTCACATAAGGCCTAGGCTAACGTTCACAGTACCTCGATGCCTGACGCTTCCTCAGATTTCTGTGGTAAAGATCCTACTGCATGTTTCCCTACCTCTAAGGAGACCCACTTTCTCCACCATGTTCTATTTTATGCATTAGTTCCTATTTGGTTCTTTTTATCTCCTGGGATACATAAGGTCATTTTCACATGAGTATTGGGCGGACTTCGAGCAAACTTCCTTCTCTAGAACTTGACAGATGGTGTGAGCTTGCTTTCTAATTATGTCTTGTTTAGAATTTATGCTGCTGAGAGGCAAGGCCTGCAACCAGCACGTCCGCCACTGTCACCTGGCATGATTACCATCTTCTTGTCTGACTACACACTCTGAAGAAGCCTTTGTCTCCTTTCTTCATAGATCCGCTTCTAACCAGACTCAGGGCTGCTTCTTCTCCAAAACTTCTCTTCAGTCTGTCAGTTTGTTTCCATTCCACTGCTCACCTGAGGTGCTCCTCATGACTCCACAGGACCAGGGTGATGGCAACAAATTGATTCCCCTGCTTCCATTTCGTCTCGAGAATGGAGGAACACCTGTCCTTTCCCCAACACAGTTGGGATCACCTGCCACCTTGCCTGTGAACTCCTACTTCTGCTCGCTGTAACTTGACCGCTTCTGTGATCCTTGCTTTCTGGTGCTGCCTGGATACAGCGGTCCATTCTTCTCCCCATCACTGTCCTTCTTGTTAACACGAAGCAAGCAGGGGATGCTTGGGCTGCCGTTAGGCTACCACAGAAGAGTGGGTAAGTGATGCCGTACTTCTCTGGGGGGTGCTGTCCTGCTTCCTCTAAAATTCCAAGGAACACTTAGATTAGAGAGGTGAGAGAATTAAAAACAAAGCATATTAATACTTGTAGGAACTACTAAGGAAAAAGAGCCCCCAAAGACCAAAAACAGAGTGTGAATGATATATTGCACATTTTGTCCAACAAGCACTGAATGTGCCCTGGCTTCAGTAGATAGTGTACTTACCGAGTACTGGACTCTGCAGCCAAACAACTTAGCTCTGAGAAACAGCTGTGTCCCTTACAAGCCCTGTGACCATGAGCAAGTTGCTTTATCTCTTTGTGCCTCAGTTTCTTAATATATTAAATGGGATGATGGCACATTTTTGTGGCTTGAGTGTCTCATGAACTCATGCGTGGTGAACCATGAGACCTTTGAGGGGTGAGTAGGGCACGTGGGTCGGATCAGTGCTGTTGAAGAGGGCATTTGCCCTCCTCTTGCTTTCTGGTCTTCTGACGTGAAATGATACAGTAGTGAGGTATTGGGCATGTTCCAACCCTTCCGTTGGACTTCCTAGCCTCTAGAACCATGAAGAAATACATTTTGGTTCTTTGTTTCTGGTATTATATCATAGTAACACAAGACCTATTCATATTTATGAATATTGCTCATGCATAGGAAGGCTTGGAAAGAGTTTGGAATATGGTAAGCCTTCCTCACTAGATGTGAGCCACTGCTGTTACTTAGGAAATATTCACGGTCTGGGTACAAGTGGGCAGGGTGCTGTATAGCTGGTAAGTGAGGTATGAGGGAAAGAAGAAGGAAGGAGAAGGACAAAGCTGGGAAAAAGATGTCTAGGATGAATCATTTTTCTGAGATGAACACTTCCTGAAATAATACCATGAAATGAAAACAGTGAGAGAAGCCAGATTAGCCACTTACGTGGTCAAGTTTATGTGAAATGGTCATTAGGTATTGTTTTTATTATTTCTCTTCTCAAAATGTGGAGTCCCCAAATGTGCGTTATTTTTTATAACTTTAAGAGCCTAAAAGAGCAGATTTTAAGATCAGCAAATGGACTCAGTGATACTAATCGTTTTGGGGTCTAGATTACTTTTCCAAGCGTTTTCTAAAGGAAACTGCTAGAATCAGGAAATGTGGCCCCTATGACAGTGGTTCACTCTACCTGCTTCCTGTCAGTGAGACAAGAACACAAGCAGGTGCTAATGCTTCTCCATGGACCACTGATCATCAGGTTTTGGATCTGAGTTTAGAGCATTGCCCTTGAAACCAGGAGTTGAAGAATTTTTGTCTAGCATCAATGCAAGATCTGGGAAATTTTATTATTAATAATGACATCTACCACTTAGAGCACTCACACGTCTGATATCATGTTATGTAGTTCATGTGTGTTACTACGGTAGGTGGGCTTCGTGAATGTATAGTAAAGTTTTAGAACGAGAACGGGCCTCCGAGTCCACATGAACTTGCCCTTTCATTTGACAGAGCAGCAGGCTGAAGCTGCGTAGGCTGGGCAGCCTGCCTAAGATCTCAGGGCAGCGGATTGTCACCTGCGCTCCGGTAGCCTGATAAGGCTGGCAGGAATCCAAGTGGACATGATGAAATTACTCAAGCCCTTCAATCTTCTTTAGTTACTGAGAAAAACAAGTGATCTCTATGCCTGTGCCTCCCCCCCGGCCATTGAACAGCTCTGTACCTGAAAAACATTAGACAAAAGAGAATGGATACCTTCTAAAATAAAAACACATGCGTCTTTGTATTTACTGAACTCATGCTACTGAGGTTTTGGGGAAAACCACGACTACTACAGTGAACAGAATTACCTCTTCTCCTCTATTTTCTTGCCATTTTTGAGTCATTTATAATGCCCTAAGAACTTAGGTCCGATAATTGTGATAGTCTCTTGCCTGTGTGTGTAGAAGAAAGGAGTTCACTGGAAACTCCTAGCTCATGTTAAACACAAACAAACAAAAACAAAAAACCACAAACCACTGCATTTATGATACTCTGTGAGCCTGTGTCCTTGCTTCCCACTCAGGTGCAAGAAAGAAAAGTCACATGATTTGGGGTTCGGGGTGATCTTCGCCTCTGGCTAAAGAGTCCAGGGAACATCCGGAGTGCTGGCTCCCCTTACCACTCTCCAAAGCACTCACCAGCTCTGTTTCTGCTTGTTCAAAGATCCAGATGCTCTGGGCTCAGGCTAGCTCTCTGCCTAGCTAGCATCTGATTTGAAACACTATGCTGAGCCATCTGCTGCATTTGGGGAATTCAGGGTGGGGTGAGTAATGCATTTTACAAATGTGTCCAAATGGGGCAATCAAGGGAAGGATAATAAGGCGGGAATGCCTGGTTGGAGCCGAGCACTCTGCTCTGCTCGGCGGCTACTCAGTGGCTTCTCAGGATATTTGTGTTCTCTGCCTTACAGCAGGCTTGTCTTACTAATTTTTTTTCTTGGCAGTAAGATATCTGCTAAATGCTCTTAGGCTTTTACAAAAGTGAAGGTTTTAATGGCAAAGCGAGGATTCAGAGTTCAAAAGCAGCCCATGATGAATTGAGAAGTTACTATTCTTGAAAGACGCCGCTGTTTGAGCCCTTCTGCGTCCTTTGTAGCTCGCACATCTGGAGCAGCCTTGATTCTTGTTTCTCTCGCTATGGGCCCATTTCGAGCCAAGCTGGATGCGTGCCTTTCCAGCTCAGTGCAGGGGTTTTGGTGTGTTGTCTATAGGTTTTATTGAACATCTGTAAATCCCCAACTTGGGTATGCTTCCGGCTACAGCTTTAATCTCTTTCTGAGAAGCCGTACTCTCGGTTTGGAGCAGGGAGGGCTGGGAGGTATTGGTCTCACGGCTGCAAGAGGAGGGCTGAGTGATGACCTGGGGTTTCCATGCAATCTGGAACAGGGCGATGATAGGAGACAGCTGGTAACTTCTTCAGCCCGGTGCGCCCGCCCCCGACACACAGGAGAAGTGAAATGCTTGAGAAACATGATTTCAAATTATGACTGACAGACCATAGAGGGTTTCAGGAGGTAGGCAGATTTACATAAACTCACCAAATATGTTTTCTTTCTGAGAGGTGAGTCTGGGAATAGAGATGCATCTGTAGGGGTGGCACAGACACTTGGTGAAGATGTATCCTATAGGTGAGGCAGGATGTCAGGCCTACTGCGATCTGAGTACCAAGTCTTGGCTTGAGCATCTGTGGAGGCAGTGAGACAGACCGTTTGGTCTTCCTGTGAAGTTTCTAGGGTTCTGAGTCATGCATCCTCCAGCCTCTCCACAGTGCATATTACTACATATAGACCACGACTATAATGGAAAAGTCCTCCTCGCCTCCTTTCCTAGAACCTTCTGGAGTCTGTACCGTGCAAAACTGCTAGCTTCATCCAGATTTGTGAGGATGACTTCTGTCTCTCAGAAGGGAGTCTTTGCTGAGACTCCCCCGTTTTCCCACAGACACGTGAAATACTCTCACCTGTTCTTACGTTCTTACACAATCTGGGATGTTCAAATCTTCTTTTCTAATCTTTAAAGACACAGATACTGAATTTAGAACTTTCAAATCCCCAAACTTGAATTTAGTAGGAAAGCATTTCTTCTACTATGTCTCAAAACCAAACCAAACCAAACCAGCACAGTATTGGTACAAAACCGGACATGTTGACCAATGGAGTGGAGCTAAATACCAAGCTCTTAGTCCACACACCTATGGACACCTGATTTTTGATAAAGAAGGAAAACTGCATGATGAAAATGGTAGCATCTTTAACTAATGGTTCTGGACAAACTGGATGTAAAGGAATCCAAATAAAACCATACTTATCGCCCGGCACAAAAGTCAACTCCAAATGAATCAAAGACTTCAACATAAAACTAGATGCACTGAACCCGACAGAAGAGAAACTGGAAAACAGCCTAGAATGAATTGGCACAGGGAAGTCTTCCTGAACTGAACACTGATAGCACAGGCACAAAGAATAGCAACTAATAAATGGGATCTCATGAAACTGAAAACCTCCATGGCATGGCAAAGGACACTGTCATTTGAACAAAGCAGCAGCCAACAGAATGGCAAAATATTTCTTTTTTGAACTACACATCCAATAGAGGGCTAATATCCAAATATATTTTAAAAACTAAAACTAAAAACAAAACCCCCAAACAAAACCAAACATCAAGAAAACAAATAACCCAATTAAAAATGGGTTACAGATATAAATAGAATTTTCCAAAAAAGAAACACAAAGGGCTGAGAAACACTTAAAGAATGCTTAACATATTTAGCCATTAGGGAAATGCAAGTCAAAACTACTTTGAGATTTTATCTTATACCTCCTAGAATTGCTAAGCTCAATAAAACAAATGATAACTTGTGCTGGTGAGGACATGGGTAAAGAAAACATTCATCTATTGCTGGTGGGAGTGCAAACTTGTACACTCACTTTGAAAATCAGTGTGGTGGTTCTTCATGAAGCTGGGAAGAGATCCACTTCAAGATCTAGCTATATCCCTTTTGGGCATATGCCCAATGGTTATCTGTCTTTTTGTTTTGTTTTGTTTTTTGAGACAGGGTTTCTCTGTAGCCATGGAGCCAGCCCTGGAACTAGCTCTTGTAGACCAGGCTGGCCTCAAACTCACAGAGATCCACCTGCCTCTGCCTCTGCCTCCCAAGCTCTGGGATTAAAGGCTGTGCCACCACCACCCGGTGGTTATCTGTCTTCTTACTCCAGAGACATTTGCTCAGCTTTGCTCCTTGCTGCTCTGTCCTTACAGCCAGAAACTGGAAACAGCCTAGATGTCTGCCCACAGATGAATGGATAAAGAAAATATGGTTCATTTATGCAATGGAATTTTAATAATGAATTAGAAAGAAGAAATTATGAAATTAGATGATAAATGACTAGAGCTAGAAAGAAAATCATCCCATGTGAGGTAACACAGATCTAGACACACAGCTACGGTATATATTTGCCTTTCTGTGGATGCTAACTGTCAAGTCTTCAAGAAGCAAACTAAAAACTGCATAACCACTGACGTTAGACATAGAGTAAGGGAAAAGGTACAAAGGATGGATTGATCTCTCGAGGAAGAGAAAATAGAATAGATAATTAGAGACAGAAGGAGGGGCCAGAATGGACGGATCAAATAGGGAGGTAAAAGACAGATGAGAGGGAATACGGGGATAGATACTTAAAACTAAGGGCTCTGTTGAGGGCAATATGGAAGCATGGTATAGTAGAAGCTACATAAAAAATGTTCATGTATGAAGATGATATAAATAAAATTACCAAATAATGGGGAAGACGAAGCCTTCCTTCTGAATATCCTTAATATCCTGAATTCCCCTTACTGAATATCGCTTACCAGTCCTGGGAATGGATTACATATAATTAAGATGTTGGCCAATAGGGCCCAAGCTATTGCCAAGGCTATCAGTTGCTTTTCAAAAATTGAGAGTAAAGCCCTATTGCTTAAGACAACAACTGCACCACTCATTGAACATGGCTAAGTCAAGCTGGTGCCTACCCAGAGCCTCCATCCCTAAGGACTAGTGCTCATGGTACTGGAAGGTATCAAATGTAAACCCTAACCGAGCAACAAATTCTCCTACCTGTAGTGATGATCTGCCTGTAAGATGTGCAAGTGACACAAAATTTCTGGGAATAACCAACCACTATCTGGTTGGATTTAAGGCCTGCTCCCTTAAAGAAGATGGAACCCACCCATGACACTGCTCAGGAGGCCAAGAACTTGAGACCAGAGAGGCTAAGAGCCCAAGGGAAAACCAGATACTACTGTTCTGCTAAAGGAGCATAGTAATACAATGACTCCCCACAGCACTCTGCTGTCCTCACAGATCAGTGTCCTGCTTGACCAGCATCAGAGAAGCTTCCTCCTGCTGCAGATGAGAGCAAACACAGAGATCCGTGGCCAGGCAATGTGACAAGAGTGAGAGACATTGGAAGAGTCAGTCCTAAATAGATTGATTCCCTAAGCCCTCTCCCCTCAGTGCCCAGGGAACCCTGAGGAAGAGGAGGCAGGAAGATTATAAGACCCAGAGTATATGGAGGACACTAAGGAAGCAAGGCCTTCTAAATACAACAGGGCTGGCATACATATGAACTCACAGACACTGTGACAACTTCTACAGGGACTATATGAGTCTGTGCCAGACAGGAGTCTGAGGTGAATTGAATAAGAATGGCCCCCGTAGGCTTATATATTTGAACGCTTAGTTACCAAAGAGTGGCACTACTAGAGAAGGGTTAGAAGGGGTGCCTTATTGGAGGAAGTGTGTCACTGGGGAGGGACATTAAGGTTTTAAAAGCCCATGCCAGGCCTGGCTTCTCTCTCTCTCTCTCTCTCTCTCTCTCTCTCTCTCTCTCTCTCCCTCCCTCCCTCCCTCTCCCTCTCCCTGCAGTTCAGGATGTAGATCTCAACTTCTCCAGCACCATGCAGGCCTGCATGCCCTGCCATGATGATAAGGCACTAAACCTCTGAACTGCAAGGAAACTGCCAATTAGGTGTGTTTCTTATAACAGTTGCCTTGGTCATGATGTCTCTTCACTGCAATAGAACAGTGACGAAGACAGAGTCCCAGTGCTGAGAGTGGAAGGGGACACAAACCCCCATCAGTAAGCCAGAAGGTGTCTTCAATTAATAACCACTAGCACATGAAAAGTGGGTTTTCTCCAGAGGAGTCCCACTAGGGGTAGAGGTACAACCCACTCTTCAGTGCAGGCCCTAGACTCAGCAGTAGATGGCCAACACAAATGGACTCAGGAGAATTTTTGCAGGTTTTTGTCTAATAATGTTTTGTGAGGGCCTTTTTTTGAATTGTTGTTGAAAATCTTACAGGTCCTTTCTGTATATATTATGGCTTCTGGTTTTGTGTTTTGTGGGATTCCTGTGTGCCTGAATGTGTGTGTCTCTGTTTATATGTGTTTCTTGTGGTTTTTCTTTTCTTTCTTTCTTTTCTTTTTCTTTTTTTGTTGTATGCTGGTTTGTTTATATTTCACCTTATTTTATTGTTTTTCTTTAGATGTCTCTTTGTTTTCTAAGGAGAGACAGAGAGGGAGTAGATTCAGGTGGGAGGAAAGTTGGGGAGGATCGTGGGGGAGTTGGGGAGGGTAAACTGCAATTGAAATAAATTGTATGAAGAAAATCTATATTCAATAAAAGAAAAGCAGAGGGGGAGAAAAACTGATGTGGGATTTCCCTCTGTATGCTGTGAATATCATTGGTTAATAAAGAAACTGCTTTGGGCCTATAGCAGAGCTACAGGGGAACAGAGCTGAGGGGTGGGAAACTAAATGGAATTCTGGGAGAAAGGAGGAGGAGTTAGAGAGAAGCCATGGAGCCACGCCGGAGTCAGATGAAACTTAACTGGTAAACCATAGTCATTTGGCGATACACAGGTTAATAGAAGTGGGTTAAATTAATATGTAATAGTTAGCCAATAAGAAGCTAGAGATAATGGGCCAAGCAGTGATCTAATTAATACAGTTTCTGTGTGATTATTTTGGGGCTAAGCAGCCAGGAAGCAACAAGCAACCTCCTCCTACAAAAGACAGCATTTTAAAACTAAAACCAACACTCAACAGAGAATCTAATCTTTGTATATTGAAACAAAATAGTATTAAGAAAGAGTCTTTTTCAATAATCTAGAAATCTGTTATTTAAAAACTTTAAGTCAGATGACAGTGTTGAAAGTTATCATTGCTGCAGAATGACTGTCTTTGGATGGCTGCTTGTGTAAGTTAACTAAGAATTTTGGATTATAATCATCCAGTCTATTTCTAATATGTGAGGAGTATGGAATTTTAACTACTCAGTTTTCTCCCAGGTCACATCCTTTTAACAATATTTATTAACAATTATTAACTAGAATATTGAATTATTCCATTTCAAGAAGCATGTATGCATTTCATGTTTTCAACCCTATTCTTAAAGAGAATTACTTTTAATGAATGAATTCATTATTTTTTAGGTAGCAGGTGTAGCTCATTGCTATAACATGTGCTTAGTGTGTGTGTCCCTGGTTTCAATATTTCTAGCATTAAAAAGAAAATATTTTCCCAGCATCAGTGTTTTCTAGAGACTTATCAGATCAGTGCTGGAAATGTTGAGATGAGAAAAATATTTTTTCTTTAATAAAATGATTTATATAATATTTATATAATAATTTATATTAATAACAGAATATTTATATGTACAATTAAAATATATTATTTATTTATTTTCATTAAAGACTGTACATGTCCACTTAAAAAAAGCAAAACCAAAAACAGATGAAGAATTGACTGACTTCTTTGTATTTATTTGGCCTCTTTGTCTGAAGGGGAACAAAGTAAAGTGAACTGAAGCCACATTCTAGTGGTGACCAGCCATCTTCTGGCTATCATCCAAATAGTTTCAGATTATATGCTGATGGGTTTAAGTGAGAAAACATCATTTTCTGTGCTAAAGACAAAGTGATTCCTAGGGGTCAGTCTCCTTCAAAGAGCCCTAAGGTAGCAGCTCATTAATAAAAAAAACAATGTCAATAAAAATGTCATTTATTGCCTGTCTGTGGTCCAGATCCTTTTAAAATTCTGTGTTGAATCTTATGACACCCTTTCAGGCCACTCTTATCATCCCCCTTTTAGAGAACAGTACAATCAAGGCTCAGCGTTAAGGGGATTAGCCAAGTAGATAGAGTTTGCCGAGGGACACCGCTGGCCTCTGAACTCATTCTGATTTCTGATCCCGTTGTCCTCGTTACCCTCAGGACCCCTCTGTAGACTTCACGGCAGTTTCTGTGTGAACCAGGAGTGCTGAGGTACTTGGAATTAAATGGTGGTCACATGGTGATGGTGGCTGCAACTGGGTGGGCAGAATGGCAAGAAACTTTACAGATGTGATTTTACTTAATTCTCATGACTCGGAACGCCTCTTCTTCGATTTTTAAAACACGCTAGCCCTGTCATTCACACAAGTGACACTGGTAAGCAGAAAGAAGGCCAGGAGACGTCGCCACCATCTACTACATGGCATACGTTCTTCATTCCTGGGCGGCGTCTGCGTGGTTCTGGTCTCCTAATCCTAGAACCAAAGAAAATAGTTTTTCCATGTTTAACTTTGCTTTTATTCATTTATTTTTGATGTGTTGACTGCCACTCCACCCTCCGAGCCAGAACCACAATGTCAAAGATTTTGGCTGCCTGACAGTCTAGTGTTATTTACCTGATCTAATAGAACAGCCCACCCAGAATCAAATTAAATCAGAAGGCCAGATCCGTGCAGTTAGCAGGGAGGAAAAGCTTCCCAGACTTAGATTAAATAGGGATATCAGCTGGATCATCTCCCATCATGCCAATAATGTTAGTGTTTAGAGCCTACGGTGTAAACTCTAGAAATACGAAACAATGGAGAGAAGTTGTATTTGCGGGACTCATATCAGAAGCTTAATTTTTTATTAATGTTCATTCTTTGTGTATGATGACAAATTTCACAAAGACATTTCCTACAGACGTGCCATGCATTTTGGTCATATTCACCTGCATGCTCTCAACTCCTTCTCACCCCCTTGCTAGTCCCCTTTCTTCTCCAGCCACACTTCTGCTTCTTGTCCCACGCTCACATCTCTCTCCTCCTCACCCCGCTCAGGTATGTTTACATGATTTTGCATATCTAAATAAAATCTGAGATTCACAAATAAGAGAATCAGTGGAGTATATGTCTTTTCAAGTCAGGCTCACTTTGCTTAATATAGTGATCCCCAGTTGCCTGTTTTCCTGCAAAAAAAAATATAATTTCATTCTTCTTTATGGCTGATAAAACTTGATTTTGTGTATATACACCACACTGCCATTCATTTGTTGACATACTTCCTATGGTGTAAGAAAAATGCAATTATATTGTTTTGGAGCAGAGCATGAAAAGAGCCTGGGTAAACTCTTGAGTAGCAGCAGTTCCCTGGCCAAGATCTAAATTGCAAGGAGAACAGGGAAGGTGTGATCTGGAGGTCCATAGAATAAAATGTTCTTTTCCATTTTAGTACTCAGCAGTTCCTGTAGATAATGCCGAACAATTATTTAGCAAACAAAACGAAAATAGCATTTACTTGGGAACCACCAAGTTCTTGCCGCCAGCCACAAGATGCTTCAACTAACTCATTCTGCTGATGCTCAAGCACTTGTTCATTTTTCGTCCTGAGAAGGGACTTTAGATTAGATGCAAGTCTCACTATTGTCACCATTATTGGCATATCACATTTCAGGTGAGGATTTTGGGCAAGTTAAGTGAAATACCAAGGATTTTGAATTACGGAGTCTTTTTTTTTTGTGGTATTTTGAAACAGGGTTTCTCTGTAGCTTTGTTTCCTGTCCTGAAACTAGCTCTTGTAGACCAGGCTGGCCTCGAACTCACAAAGATCTACCTGGCTCTGCCTCCCGAGTGCTGGGTTTGAAGGTGTGCGCCACTACCACCCGGCAAACTTGGTTGTCTTGATGCCCTTGATGGCTTCTAAAGCAACACTCCTGAAGATTCACTCCTTCATATCATTCTTTGAAAGGAAACTAACTCTGTTTTTAAAAAACCTTAATAGTGGTTAGATTTTTTTAAAAGATGAAAGCCTATCTAATCATGGGCACTTCCTCTCAAATGAGTCCCTCTGGTTGTTAGCTACTGTATTAGAGATGCTTATTTCTTAAAAACAACCACCTTTGGCCCAGAGGAAGCAAAGGGTATTAGTCCTCATCCCTCCCGTGATGCATTCTCAGTGGCTGCTAACCCATCCGTAGGTGTATTTAGTGACTGTCATTAGAAGATACTCGCATATCCTTCCTCATTATGGTATTTCCACTGGGCTTCCAGTTGGCCAAAGCTTTGGTCCCTTGACCAGGAGCCTTTCTGCTAAAGGGGTCTTAGATGTTTTTTCCCCTTTGGCTTGGAATTTTATGAGCTCTTCAAAAGCTTAGGGGAGAGGATGTCAAGATAAGATAGGAAATAAACCATATATATATATATATATATATATATATATATATATATCACATGAAAAGTGGGCTTTCCTTAAAATTCATTAAAAAATTCTAACTATCTGCAGGCTATAGGGGTGGCATAAAGGACACTCTCAAAGTCCTAAGTCAACAGTGATTGGAAGTGGTGATGTCCTAGACAAATTCTAGCTGCCATCATTTGTTAGCCTGGTTTGTCTGAATAGAATTGCCTACTTTTCCAGTTCAAGTTGAGTTTTTTCCTAAAATCCTTCAATTCATTTTTAAGTTAACATACAAAGTAAAAAGTTTCCTCATGGCACCTCAAATACGTCATTATCCTGGCTCTCGTCTGTTCCCCCATTGCTTCTCTCATCTCTCCATGTTCCCTTGTTTACCCAGTTAGTCCCAACATCTGAGCTCTCTCTCTCTCTCTCTCTCTCTCTCTCTCTCTCTCTCTCTCTCTCTCCCTCTCTCCCTCTCTCCTTTCTTTTAAAATTTATTTTTATGTGTCTGTGTGTATTCCTGCATGAGGTTTTTTTTTCCACCATGTGCATGCAGAGCCTGCAGAGCCTGCAGAGGGTGTCAAATCCACTGGAACTGGAGTTAGAGGCAGTTCTGAGCTGCCATGTGTGTGCTGGGAACCAAATCTGGGTCATCAGAAAGAGCAGTGTGCTGAACCGCTGAGCCATCTCCGCAGTTCCCACTTCTGGTCTCCTATTCCATCACCCTCCCTTAAGCACACTCTTAGCATAATTTCTTCGGAGTTTTCACAAGGGTAGAATTCAAGACAAAGGTATTTTCTGCCTCAACTACCTATAATTTAACTATGATACAACGGTTTTTTCCTTATTATTTCTATGCCTAAATCCTTCTGCACAAAGGTGTGCAGAGTGAGATTGACTTGCCTGGGACTTTTCTTTGTGGCCCCGATTGTGCGGGGTCCATGTCGTGGGCTGACTTCTGGCCAGTGTGAATGGCTCTGTGAGCAGTTCCGAGGGCTGTGTGCTGGCCGGGAAGTCATGACCCACTGATGACTATGCAAACTCATTCCCTTGACTTTCTGCACTGGACAGGCCCTTAGAACCGGGGGTGGAGGGGAACACATATGTCTCTTGTTTTACTTGTTTCAAATTAACAAAGTAAATCTTGGGAAAGACCATAAAGTAAAGTAAGAGAAGAGAAAGCAAACCGAGGCATAGGCTGAGAAGAACTCCAAATTGTTTCAGCCAGAGCTGCTCATTGACAAAAAGGGTCTACTACAAATAAAAAAAAAATTGCAAGCCATTTACTTTGTCACTCTTCATTAAGATAAATAAACTGTTGGGGTATTGATAACTAGGAAGTATGAGAAATACCAAATATTCCATATTCACTATTTTAAGTTAGTCAAAAATATTTCTGGGTATCGTGCTGACCTTTAACCTGTGATACACCAAGGTTAGATATCATCTGCATTTACACAAACTTCCCAGAAAGTATTATTCCTGTCTTTTGGCAAGGGTACTCAGTATGCTTGAGACAGACAAGGGACATTCTTTGGGAATAGTAGTGTCTTCCCCTCTTCAAAATGTTTCATGTACTGCGAAGTTGCCGCCATATGGTTCCCACAAAGGTTCTGCCAAAACTCCCCGGGTTCTCACGAGAGCTCCTTCTCCTCTGTTCTTTTCAGCTCCTGCTGCGGTGGCAGACATGGGAGAGACAGGCAAGCTGCAAAGGGAAGCGAAGTCAAATTAAAGCCTCACAATCGCAGCGCTCTCGTGGAGTTGTGGATGGTGGGGCCTCCCTCCCTCTGCTCGTCGAGGTGGGTGTGAGATCCCGCAGGACTGTCTGGAAGAGATCCCGTGGAAGTCACTGTATTTTGCTCAGAAACTGGAGGCGAAGCAGAAGGCAAGTTAAAATTTGTCTGTTGCAAGGCCTGGGCTGGGTGGTGGGAGGGGTGGCGTGCTGGGAGCTCGGGAGATGTCCTCAGGGGTTTTGACTGTATAGGGAAAAGGCACAGGACTTAGATGTGACCCTGAAGCCACAGAAATAACATACCAGCACGTGGAGCGCCGTATAGAGACAGCACCACTCTGGTTAGGTGTGGTGCCAGGGGAACGGGTTTTGTGCCTGAGTGGGTGCCCGACTGGGTTCTTCTCTCCTTTACACCACTTTCAGTGACTGCTTGGAGTCCCTTCTGTTTCCCAGGGAGCTGTAGTACAGCGGCTTTTCCCACCCACCACCTGACAGCCTGTGTATTTAAGTGAGGGGCAACTTCCTTCTTTTGAAGCGTGCAAATTCTTTTTGAGGGTGAGCAGCCGCCTTTCAGGACAGGCTCGTGGAGACGAGGCATTCAGAGCATATGGCACTGCTGGCTAATTTTTTGAGTGTACATTTGCAAAATCGGTTCCTTGAGATGGATGAGAGTTCTTACTAGCTGTGCTGGATAGGGATTCGCTTTTTAAACTTCGCATGTGTTAACTTTGTATCGTTATTAACAATGTATACGCATGATACCAATCACCTGTTGACATTTTCCTGTGAGTGTTCATTATAGGTGAGGGGAACTTGTAGTTTTCCATTCATTAAAAAAAAAAATCACACTAAAGATATAAAACCTTCAGTCCCGTCTTTCAGAGCAGATGCAGCTTCTAGCTTTGACCCGATGTCACTCCTTCCTAGTTGTTGTATTGTTTGGCCCATCCAGAGAAAATTCCCCACATATGTCAGAGCGTGACAGAGTGAGATAAAGGTCACCAAGGAATAGCATTCACACTGGCCCTCACTGTACCTGTGCCAGCTCCTTCGGTGACCTTTCTCTACTCTGGGAGATGTTTATCATTGCACTGAGCTATGGGGTAGAATTTGCACGTCCTTCCTCCGCTCAGACTCCTGCACTTGCTTGGAGCTTCTCTCTGTTGCAGGTGGCCTGGGGCTTCTACTTGATTTGACTAGACACTGACGAGCTCTCAGCTCTTTCTCCCCCTCCCTTCCCCTATTAGAACTGTTTCTGTATGTGTGAAGATGAGATAATTAAATACATCCTTGAAGGAGATAGAAAACAATAACACCTTCCCTTGACTTCTTCCGGGGAGTGCAATCCCTTGCACCACCAGGTTGTCTTGTCGAATGAGTTATTGTTTTTCAAACTATAGCCTGAATGGCATCCTTTATAATTAAGGCTTCTGGCTTTCAGTTTAAAGTGATATTTGCCAGGAAAAGCCTGCCCCCCCCCCCAAAATAAATAAATAAAAGCAGGCTTACCGTTAAATATTGATTTAAGCTAGGAAACCGGCTCCAAATTTTGTTATACCAGTCTTGATCTCCACGGCCTCTGGGCATCTGTTTCAATTTGGTCAAATTGAAATGGGGAGGGACAGTGGCAGGCTAACAGCAAGGTGATCCAATATAGCAGGATGAGTCGTATTTGATGAAAAAGAGCCAGGCACAGCCATCTATAGATCCTGAGGATACGTGACCTGGGCTCCAGCATCCTGTGGACTCACCTGAGCCGGTGATTATTTTTATTTTTGAAATGTAAAAAGCGTGTCGAGTTATCTTTGGAGAGTGATATGGTTTGTCTGTCTTCCTGTCATCAGCTCTGGTCTGGATAAGCTTCTTCGCCTTCTTGTCTGAATGGACCTTCCCCCTCCCCCTCACCTTGTGCTGTAGGAACGGATTTTAAGACCAAAGACAATTTCTTCCCTGCTTTGAAACAAATTTCTCCATCACTACTCCAAGCTTTTCCCTCACCTATCGAGGAGCACACAGGGTCACACAGCCTGGGCTCCTGAGCGCACACGCTTGTGAAATATTACTGTTCATCTGTAGGTCTGACAAGAGAAGGCAAACAAGAAGGGGGAAGGCTAAAAGTTTCCTGGGGAAACGAAGAGGGCTTTAGAAGAAACTGAACTCCTCCATTGGGGCAAAGTGCCCGAGATCTATTGGTCTTGACAATCCCGCTTATTCCAGCGTCTCTTGTCGTCTGGGAAGCGAACAAAGGCTGATAAGCGGTGGTGAGGTGGGGTACTGGTTCGTGTTTCCAGACTCAGAAATATTTCACAGTGCCGTTTTCTTACAATCAGATACATCAGGGTTCCAAGAGTAGATGCGTCGGGGTGTGCGAGCAGCGCTGGGGTTTAACAAACGCTTTTTAAAGGCGGCAGATGCCGGGGTGGGGAACACCGAGGTGCGCCCCTGGCTGGCTGGCTGCTCTACCTGGCTCTCAAATGCATGTTCTAATTCTGATAAAGGAGTTGGTATTTGACCTCCGGAAACTGCTGCCATCTACTCAGAGAAATACATCGTTAAGATGTCATGGGGAGAAAAATCATCAATCTTAGCCACACCCCCTCCCGTTTCTTCTAGTCCTCTATTCCTGCCGATGCCCTTCTGTTTCTTTGTACTTCACCCCATAGATACTGGTATTAGGCACCAAATGGTGGTTCTAATTTGCAGCAAAACTCTGTCTTGAGAGAGCTAGCTGCTTTTACCCACAAAACTCTGTCTTCAGAGAGCTGCTTTTACCCACGCTCCAACACCTGCGATTTCCAAAGGCCCAGCCTTGCCTCGCCCTATCCCGGGCTCCAGATCCTCAGCATCCCTCACAGCTAACCCACTACACCAGGACGAGAGGGCTTTCTTCCCGATGTAATCAAGCCAGAGCACGCAGACACGACCTGATTAGCAGCTCCAGTATTAATTTCTCTTTTTGGTTGCTTGACTCACAGCAAGAACCATGTCAAGGCAGCAGAGAAGCAATTAAATTGATTTTAATCTCTGTCAGAGTAGATAGCGTGCCTCTTTCTCTTCTCATTTAAATAATTAGAGTTTCAGTAGGTATTATTTCTGGCTTTAAAAAAAATCAGTATCTTAATGTAATAGAACCCTTGTAATTATAAACTTAATGGCTCTTAATAAGTTAATCACGGCTTTTCACTTAACATGTATTTTTTTCTTATTAAACTTTTATTTTTCGTCGTGTTTTTGCTTTCATTAGTGACAGAGAAACACAAAGAATGATGGATCGAAAACAATTCCTTCATTTCTCATCATGAGATCTTTTCAACAACTACCTCTTCCTCCCTTTGTGGTGTCCTGAACTTAATTTAAAGCAATATTTTCAGATTTGGGAGAAATTTAAGAGAAACTTGTTTCTTTAAACAAACAAAATATTTGCTTTAATGGTGACGAACTTTGGCTTCTGTGAGAATTTCCTTATAGGACAATGCATGTTGTTCAATTGTGTGGGGTCCCTTGAAACTTAGCATTCCACTAAAGTCATAGATAATCATTTTTTTTTAAATTGCAAGTGGGAAAAATTGTGAATTATTTTATTCTCTTTGGTATTCAGTCAGATATTGGGAAGCTATCTTATATCTCGTGGTATTATTGTAAAATGTATTTTGAAATGTGCATTTCAGAGAAAAGGAAATAGGAACAAAATTCACAGATCTGGTGGCCTTCATTCAATGTGGAATTCAGGCAGCAAGACATGTATAACTCACAGGTGTCTGAGGCTTGAGTCATAGAACTGTGGTCAATCCACATTGCTGCCAAGGGATAAATGACTGTGAGCCCTGAAGAAGAAAGCTCAGTTCAGACTCTGATGAAGTTCTCCCAAAGGTTTCTAAGATGCCTTGTCTTTTGGATGCTGAGCATTGTCTGTGAAGACGTGAGAGAACCTGGCTTCCCATGAGTCCTTGACTGGAACTGTTTTCCTTAAAGAGAGACAAAGGCAGCCGAAAGCTGGCCCGTTCCCTAGTGTCAGAGGGATGCAGCCTTCTGGAGAAATTAACTGATGAAGACTGAACTCCTGGATTGGAGTTTGGGGATGAGAGCAACTGGTGTACCGAACTTGCAAAGGGATGCGTCTTTTGGGTAGACAGATGACAAAGGAGGCACTTCTTGGAAGGGTCAGCAATAAAGCGGGCAGCCAGCCTCTCTCTTCTCCTGTGTTTCCTCAATGTTTGTTGTGTGCTCTTAGCTGAACCCTGTGTGGAACCCCCATAAGTCAGCTCCAGCTACACTCCTGAAGGAAACTTAGAAGAAGAGGCTGGGGCTGTTATTGGCAGGGACAGAGCAGGTGATCGGCGTGGATGGAAGCATCTTGGAGGCGGGAAGAAAGGACTCTTAAGCCAGCTGCTAGACATTTGCCATCTGACAGCACTGGCAGTATGCTTGGAAATACACTGTCGATCCCCCGTGTCTGGTGTGCGCTGCGAGCAAAGCTGTTACCAAGGACACGGGTGCAGTTCTCTCTAGGGAACATCTCCAGACATTAGTGGAGATGACGGATGGTGGTTAGATCTCCCCTCCACATAGCTGTTTTCAGTGAAGATGCTGGATCCCGGGCTATTTAAGCCCAACATTTCTTGGGCAGAAAGGACTTTATAGGAACACGAAAGCAGGCCTTCCAGGTATAAGAGAGTGTGTGTGTGTGTGTGTGTGTGTGTGTGTGTGTGTGTGTGTGTCTGCACGTACACACACACACACACACACACACACAAACATGTGCATGCACACATGTGCATGGTGAGGTGGGGTGGAGGTGGGGCTCAGGCCATTTCTGGAACCGAAAATTTGAGACCAGGCTGCAAAGGTGGCTGAGATGAAGCAGGGCGCTGTGAGGAGCTGTTCAGCCCCATCTCCATGGGGCTGTTCCTGGAGAAGACCAGCTGGCTGTGACACTCTTCCTTCCCTGCAGGAACTGCAAGTATTTTTTCATCTGCCCCATCTGACTTTCAGACAAATTTCCTAAATCAGGTAAAAGGCAAGCTTTACCAAGTGAAAGCCATGGAGGCAGAAACTAGGGCCTTAAAAAGCACACAAGATTTGAGGGCACCAAAGTAGCTCAACCTCCCTGTAGCCACAGGAGATGGGAATCATTTTCCTTTCCTCCCCAGGTCAGACAAGCACACTAAGAAAAAGCATCACTTCAGTATCTACCTATCTATCTGTCTGTCTATCTATCTATCTATCTATCTATCTATCTATCTATCTATCTATCTACCTAATTATCTATCTATCTATCTACCTAATTATCTATCATCTATCTATCTATCTATCTATCTATCTATCTATCTATCTATCTATCTACCTATCTACCTACCTACCTACCTAATTATCTATCTATCTATCTATCTATCTATCTATCTATCTATCTATCTATCATCTATCTATCTATCTATCATCTATCTATCTACCTAATTATCTATCTATCTATCTAATTATCTATCTATCATCTATCTATCTATTCTTTCATTTATTTGTTTTAAAATTTTTATTCATTTTACATACCAACCATAGTCCCTCTCTCTTTCCTCTCCTGCTTCCTACCTCAGCCTTCTCTCTAACCCACCCCATCCACTCCTCAGAAAGGGTAAGGCCTCCCATGGGGTGTCAATAAATCCTGGCATGTTCAGCTGAGGCAGGATCAAGCCCCTCCTGAATCAAGGCTGAGTAGGGCTTTCTACCTACAGGGAATAGGCTCCAAAAAGTCAACTCATGTACCAGGGATAGATCCTGGTCTCACTGCCAGGGGCTCCTCAAACAGACCAAGACATAGAATTGTCATCCACATGCAGAGGGCCAAGTCTGGTCTCATGCAGGCTCCCCAGTTCTGTCTGTCTAGAGTTCTGGAGCTCCCAGAAGCTCAGGTTAGCTCTCTCTGTCGGACAGAACAGGTGATCATCAAGGATGAAAGTATCTTAGAGGCGGGAAGAAGAGACTGTTAAACCGGCTGTTAGACATTTGTCATTTGACAGACTGACAGTATGCTTGGAAATACACTGTCTGTTCCTCCTGTCACATCATGATCATGACCCCCCACCCCACCTTGCTAATATAATCCCTGCTCCCTCTCTTAGACTGGACACTCAGAGTTCGGCCCGGATCTTGGCTGCGGATCTTTGCTTCTGCTTCCATCAGTTACTGGATAAAAGTTCTATGATGACAATTAGGGTAGTCATCAATCTGATTACAGGGAAAGGCCAGTTCAGGCACCCTCTCCACTATTGCTAGGAGTCTGGGGTCTTCCTTGTGGATTCCTGGGAATTTTTCTAGCTCCAGATTTCTTTATAACCCCATATTGGTTCCCTCTATCAAGATATCTCTTTCATTGCTCTCCCTCTCTGTCCATCCCCAACTTGACCATCTCATCTCCTCATGTTCTCATCTCCCCTCTGCTCCCCTCTACTTCCTCCTCCCTTCACCCCCTAGTTTACCCAGGAAATCTCATCTATTTCCCCTTCCTTGTGGCTCAGTTGTTAAAAGTTAGTCTCACGACCAAAAATATAACAGTCCTTATATTTATTACATAGACAGTAGGTCCCTCAATTTCTCTTCACTGATAGAGAAAAAAGGTTAAAACTTTTGCTAGGTGGGTGAACAGGTATGAGAAGCAATCGAAAATGTGTTTGAGTGTAATAAAGTTAAGTCAAGGACCTGAGAGCATTTGCAGAGTGAATTTGTCTTAGTCTGTCTTAATAGTATCTTTAAACAGCAAAATTAAAAACAACAATTGAAAAATTTGCTTCCCCACAGACAGGTTTTTTTAATTTTTCATTTTTTTTTTAAATCACAGACATTCTGCAAGAACAGGGAATACAGCAAACATTTCTGAAGTGACTTAGGTCAACTTTGGGGCTTTCTTATTTATTCTTGTGACCTTTGTCTCTAGCACAGTGCCTGGGCTAGAAGATTAACCACAAATTCAACAAGAATTTATGAAGTACATACTATGTGACAGTATTTTTCTGGTTATTTAGTATACATCCATGGTGATGAAGAAAATAGTTACAGTATTTGCTCTAGTACAGCTTGTCCTCTGGAAGATTCCTTTAAGCAAGGAAGAAACCAACACGCATGCTCACACACACACACACACACACACACACACACATATTGTGGAGAAATTAAAGATGGGTTGTGGTAAAGATAGAGAGATGTTTTTGAGTGTCAAAGGGAGCTTCTGAGGTAATATTTGGACTGAGATTTTCATGTCAAAATTCAGTTATGTTAGGCCAGGAAGACGATTCATAGGTCAAGAGCTGGCCACTCAGGAGTGGAGAGTTCAGTTTGATCTGTAGAATCCATGGAGAGCCCGGGGCATTAGTATGTGTCTACACTCTCAGTGCTCTTCCAGATAGGATGGAGGTGAGACAGGAGAATGCCTGGAAGCTAGTGGGAGAGCTAGGTTGGCACAAGCAGTGGCAAGCAAGGTGAAAGATAATGCTGATACCCAAGTTGGCTTCTCACCTTTTACACCCGTGTCTTGACTTTTATATACAATTTAGAGAGAAGGAAATATAGGAAAGTTAATATGAAGGAGCCTTCTTCATTAGATGCAGAATTTCAGCTAGAAGGCAGGTGTACATAGCTCACTGAACTGAGCACTGCATTACAGAACTATACTAAACACCCAGTGCTGCCAAGAGATCAGTGGCTGGGGAGCACACACACACACACACACACACACACGCACATTGATCACTCACATACACACAGAAAGATCAAAAATTGCAACACGGTGAAAAGCCTGCTATGCTTGAAAAATAGAAAACAAAGCAAAACAAAAACCAGGTGAGTCAAGGCTAGATGAGCACTTGTAAGTGTGGGTATGGAGGTGGGTAGAAAAGTTCTGGGATGGTCATGTCATAGGGGAGCATGAGGGCAGTAACTTAGCTCACATTGTGTTGGGGTTCTGGCAAATGTCCTTCACTGCTGGCAGAGAAATAATCCATACAAGGCAAAGAATGAAACTTGGGTCAGCATTATTTTTGCAGGGTCTGGATCAGAGACTCCCAGAGTAAAGATGAAGTGGTTGATTTTTCTTACACATTTAAACACAGGACAACGTTGGAAAAAGGCTTCCATGTGAAAATTATCACCACAAAGCTTCCGGGATGACCACATTGAAACTCCCTTGCAAAGTGCGTGTCTACAGCAAATCACCCGTGACTTTTCCAATAAGAGCGGGTTCTATTGACTGATGAACAGTATCTAGGGTAAGGGCCTAGGGAGGAAGGATTTCAGATAAGCATAGGGATGGATTCTATTGATGGAGGATGCTAAGGATGAGCTCTTTTCACGGAGAGACAAAGCTCAGGATTAGGACCTACACAATGCGCAGGATTTTGGAGGCTTCAGGTGAAGGCTGGCTTCACAGAATAGCGAGAGATCAGCAGGTTGTTAGACAGCTTCCATCTGGCCTTCTGGGTGAAACAGGCGCCAATCATTTCCTTCCCTTGAAGGAAGAAGTCCATGTTTAACAATTCTGGATTTTTAAAAATGTTTTCTGTGAGCTGTGCCTTCTACTGTATTGCCAGGGTATTAACATGCCAGACAGCAGGAATTCTCTACAAGCTTTCCTCAAATTAAAACCGTTTGCACTCCAGGAAGACACACGAAAGGACAAGTCATAGAATGAAGAGAATGTTGACATGCCATGTATCTGATTCTTTTGTCTAGACTATATAAAGAATCCTTACAATTCAATAGTAAAAATATAACCGCATGTAAAACTGGGCAAAGTTTCTGGATAGACATGTCTGCAAGGCTAGTTGTAAACAGCCAATAAACAAATGAAAAGATTCTCTTTGTCTTGGGTATTCAGAGAAAAGCAGCTAAAAATCGTGAGATGCTCTTTCACTTTCAATAGGATGGCTAGAACAAGAAATGTCAGACAATGACAGGTGCTGGTAAGAAAATGAAGATATCAAGGTCCTCATGGACTTCTGGGAATGATAATATTTCCCCATAATTGCAATCCTAGACCTCTATTCCCCCATATGGAAGCATACTGCACACAACAACTTCTACACATGTAACACTAGTCACAACAGAGAAGAGGTTGGTACAAACCAAACATACACATGAACATAGTGTGCTATATACAACCAATGGAATTTTACGTGAGAGGGAATCAAGTACCAGTTCATGCTACAACATGGGTGAACCATGAGAAGATGCTAAGTGTAAGAAGCCACTAATAAAAAGCTTCATGAGATGCCATCAATATGGACTTTCTGGACCAGGGCAATTTGGAGAAAAAAGCAAGGAAACAACTCCCAGAAGATGGGGGAGTTGGGAGATAAGGGTTGATATTCAAAGGGTAGAAGGTTTCCTTTTTAGGTAATAAAACCGTTCTGAAATGGACTGCGGAGATGATGGCACCCACTCACCAACTTAATTGTATACCTGATACGAGTACACTCTGTGGCATGGGGATTGTGTTTCAATAAAACTCTTGAAGAAAATCCACTAACAATCCCCCAGAGCCTAGGGATATACTTCATGTTGACAGAGAGTTCCAGGCTCTTCAGTCAAATTGTACTATTTCTAGAGCTGAGTATCTTTGTGCTGAAGAAAAGATCAAGGAAGAGATTATTAGACTAGAAAGCTTTCTTTCCCCAAACACAGCAAAGGAACAACACCGTAAACACCACAGGATACCCGTAAATGTCTGATTTGCACAGCTACATGATAAGAAAAGCTTGTTTCCTTCCACTCATTAACAACATTTAGAAATATCTTCTAGCTCTTTGCCTGTGTGTAAGGATATTTACACAGCCGCTGTGCACCAGTTGAGCAGGCCCTGCCTGTGCCCACAACTTCTCCGTGACTTTGGTTGGCCTGAAGTGTGCTTGGAAGACATGCAGATGGACAAACACAGTAGAGCGAGGTGTGAATAGTATGTGAGAATTCATTTAATTAGTGCGTTTTGGAGAAAGGAGTAAGGGTTTCTGACTGAGTCTAGAAATCAGGATTGCTTCAGCTTTAAAAGATTTGTATTCTACCACCAGTACATGCTTTCTGTTTTGCATGGGAATTAGTTATTGTTGAATTAAGAAAAAGAAAACAACAGCCTTGTCGCGTTCCTGATCTTAGTGGAAAGGCTTTGAGTTTCTCTCCATTCATTTTGATGTTAGCTGTCGGCTTGCTGTAAATAGCTTTTACTATATTTAGGTATGATCCTTGTTTCCCCAATCTCTCCAACACCTTTATCATAAAGGGGTGTTGAGTTTGTCAAATGCGTTTTCAGCATCTAATGAAATGATCATATGTTTTTTTTCTTTCAGTTTATTTTAATGATGGATTACATTGATAGATTTGCATATGTTGAACCAGCCCTGCATCTCTGGGATGAAGCCTACTTGATCATAATGGACAGTTTTTCTAATGTGTTCTTGAATTCAGTTTGCCAGTATTTTGTTGAGGATTTTTGCATCGATGTTCATGAGTGAGATTGGCCTGTAATTCTCTTTCTTGGTTGTGTCTTTGTGTGGTTTTGGTATCTATGATTGGTTTTGAAGCAGGGTCTTTCTCTGTAAACTTGAACTACCGATTCTTGTACTTTGTCCTCTTGGGTACTTGGATTACAGGTATGTGGCACCAGTCCTGGCCAGAGGCAAATACTCTTTCATTTTAAGACAAGAAAAGTTTTAGCCATACTGGTACTTTTTACTCTACAGTTTCGTAGTTCTGTATGTATACTATAATTTTCAACTGAATTTGATTGATGGATCCCAGAGTTTGAGATGTAGTCAAGACAACTTTTTTTTTATCAAAACAAAGAAAATCAAACACATAATGGGTGAATTTGCTACTTGTAGGCCCAGCTTCCCCTGGAAGATAGCTTATCACTGTGATGCTGACCCAGGACATTTCCAACTGTCAATAAGAAAGCCATAGGGTCTGATGGGGGTATGATCAATGAATATGAAGAGTCAATGGAAAGTCAGAGGGTCCTAGTATTTTTTTTATTTTTTCTATTCTTTGGCATAGTCTAAGGCTTCCTTTGGACATGAAGAATGGAGTTGTGTGGGTGCTGGGTAGTTCTGAAGTCTTCCACACTGTCTATGTGAGCTATCTTATTTCTTCCACTTTATTAAGGTGGTTGGGACATATGGAGTTTTGCGTTGGTCAGTCATGGGAATAAAGTTTATCTCTTTCCTTTCTCTTGCTCCCTAGTGATCAAATGTGTATAACTGCCCCCCCACACATGCATGCACACATCACACACATACATGCAGATACACATGCACACATACACACATGCACACAATGGCCTTTATAATTGTCTTCTTAACCTTTTATCCTCTTTCCTGCCACCTGAAAGAGTAGGATTGGCTTTCCTCAGGCTTCCCTCTGTCCAACCAGATTTTACAGATGAGTCTGAAATGTCCAAATATCCTAAGAATGTTTTTGAGTGTGTGAGATCTGCTTTGAAATCCAAAGTGTAGGGTACCGATGCCATCTTCACCATACAGATGGCTCCTGGAACTTTACAACTCAATTTTCTGCTTAAAAGGGTGCCACTTACAAACTAGCAAATACAGCAAGTGGCTAATTAGCCAAATTAATGAGGGCTTGTTTACTGGAGGTCCCCAGTGCCCTTGGAACTTGGGATGCTTCCTTATTACAATCTGTGAGTGGTTTCCTCCAATTAATTTTTAACATACAGCTCTTTCCTCTTAGTAATATGTAATAATCCTAATACTTCCAAGGGGTTTCAAGAATTAACTCATTAATCTTTATTAGGAACCACTAGAAGACTAAACAAAGCAAAACGAATTAATAGTGTTTCATTGTTTGTTTATTTACTTATTTATATTGGTTAGCACTAATTTGAGCATATTTTATAAATTTTAATCTATAAATCTGGAGGAAAATTGGTAAAAAAAAAGAAAGCAGGCCTTAAAACCATATTTTGAGCTAAAGACAAAAGGGAGGCAAATACATGTAGCTGTCGAAGGAGTTTCTCTTTACCACAGAGTAAGTAATAACAGAGTCAAAAAAAGTCAGTATTCTCATTTCTAGCCCCTTGTTTGAGTATTTGAAGGAGACAAGTCCATACTCGAACAGGCATACAGAAAGAAGCCACTAAAACCCAAACACAGTGAGAGAATCTGGAAGGAGTTGGAGATGACTGCTTCACGGAATATGAGGTATCCTTGGTAAGATTAACAGCTGACTTTTCATAATAAGTTTAGAAGACAGAGAATAGTGGCCAGACTTATTTAAAGTAAGAGTAGGTAAAAGTGTCACCCGAGAAGCCTGTATATGATGAAGCTAACCTTCAAAACTAAAAGAGAGCTTAAGATTTTTCCAGATAAACAAAACCAAGATTATCGAGATCATCGCTAGAGTACCGGCCCTCAAAGAAATGCTAGAGGGACTTCTACAGGCTAAAACAAAAAGAAACTGGAATGTAACAAAAAGCTGTAGGAAGAGGTAAAGAACTCAGACTCAGGCAGATAATTATAAATCTATGTTAATTTGGACACAATATGTAAATATGTGATTTGTGACAATAATTTTTATTATACTACTATACTAATGAGGATGACAGGCAATAACAATATTGGGGAGCAAATAAGTACAGGGTGGAGATTTTGTATTCCATGGAAGCTTGTTATCAATTAAAATTTGATTATTGTGGATTTAGCATGTTGATTACAATCCCTTTTGTGATTACTAAGAAGAAACAACAATAAAAGGTGCAGTAAAGAAGGAGAAGGAAGACAAGAAGGAGGGGAGACAACTCTCCATTTCTCCTTATGCGTTTTGTTCATTTTCTGTTGCTTGGTAACTATGTCACCAAAAGGATAGTTAGAGTCCATTCTGATCAGTGAGTAGCAAACAATAGTATCTGTTTCTGTGCTTGTGTAGAAGAACAATCATGCATGGACAGAAGCGGAGGACCCAATCCCCGTCCTAGAAAGGATTGCGGACACCTGAGTGTTTCGAGAATAACTTGTTCCTACAGAAGAAAGTCTTGGGCCCATGGCTCTTCTCTGCCTCATCTGGGAGGTTGTTGTGGCATCCTATGAAGTATGTAAGAATAGCCCTTATCCATTCTCCCACAGCTTGAACCCCAGGATGAAGGTGGAGGTGCCACCAGGCAGATGCCCTCCGGGACCAGTGAAACTGAACCTGGAATGGACAAGGAGAGGTGTGTTAGAGCGTGCGGCAGAGCTGTGAGGTAGTGCTAAGCAGTGACATCTGAGGTCTCAGCAGTCCTCTCAAGGCTGTGACACTCTGGGCCTGTAATAGGGGTAGCAATCCAAGAGTACTTGAGATGCTTCCATTATCCTGATAACAAAACCAGTACAGTCACAAGCCTCCAACTGTAATCTAGGGAAGTCACAGGCAGGCAATTCCAACCTCCAAGAGTTATGCTGGTTATACCCTGCACAGCTTTAGAGAAAGGGCTTCTTAGAGACATGGGACAGGGCTCAAACTCCAATGTATCCAGAAGGCAGTGTGTGGAGTCCAAGAGGATGGATCTGTACTCATAACACTTCAGGAGGTTTCGAGGACCTCCTTAGGATCGGTTATTTCTTCCTTTTTTTTTTTTGTGGTGCTTGTACATGGAGTTAAGTGCTGATAAGAAAGAATCTAAAAGGATTTGTTTACTCATCCTGCCATATGATAATATAGCCAGAATATAGGATATAGGCAGGTGCCATGCCACTGTGCTACATTTTTTTCCTACATGCATATGAATATATATTCAATCTGTAGTCCACGCTCGCCCTGGCTTGTGATCTCCCTGCTTCTGCTGCTGGAGGAGAAGGGTTTGCAAGTCTCTACCATTAAGCCTGGTTTGTCACTCTTCCATCTATCCCTTTTAGAACGAGGATGGCTACTCGGTATTCAGCCATTGTATTTTGGAAGTGCTTAAGGTTTGATTTCCATATCCCTAGATGGACCTTTCTCTGAGACTCACATCTGATTTCAATGCTGTTTGGATGAAACCCTGGATGTTAGACTTTTGAATAGGTGCTACAAAAAGGCAAAGCTTTTAGAACTAATAGGATGGTATGGTTGTGGTTTTCTTGTGAGGTCATGGATTTTTAGGAAGTCAGGGGTAGATTTCTGTCATCTGAATGTTTGTGTTTCCACAAAGTTTATATACTGAAAATGTATACCTGTTATAATTGGATGAAGAGGTGGGGTTTGAAAGGTGATAGGCCATGAGGAACCTTGTGCATGGGGGAATAAGTGCTAATATGGGAGAACCTAAAGGGAATTTGTTTACTCATCTGTCACATGAAAATACAGGTAGAAACATGAGTAGACTACATGTATGAAATTGAGGTTGTGGACACTAAGGGATGACCATAGAAGGTGGTTCTAGGAGACAGAAAGCAAGCCCTTACTTTCCACTGAATTGATTGACAACTTGCTCTTGGATCTTTATGTCTTTTTTAGCAACAGCATTGTATTATCTAAGATACTTCCTCGCAGCCTCTTCAGCTGACAGTGGCAAACTTCTTTGGTTGGATTCCCACCTTCTGATCCTTGGCTGCTTTCCTGCCATTGCAATGTCTCCAAGAGCAGGTTGTTGAGAAGTCACAGTTGTATGAAGCTTTGATAACTTACTATTTCAGCTCAGGAGATAGTTTTGGATGCTATTATTATTTGAAGGAAAAAATAGCCCAAGAGGAGTTCTAGTTTTACCCGTCCACTAATCTGAAAAAAAAAATGTTTTTACTTTGCTTTGGATAGTTTCTTTGTTGCTCTGTCCGCTAACCTGAGAGTTTCTTCTAGGGCCATAAGAGAGATTTTATGTGTAGAATGAATAGACACAGATGGAGAGAAAATGAATCAGCATGCTTAGACCAAGAAAAGGAGATTCTTTTAGGATTTAAAATTATTGTTTTGAAAACAGCGATAAGGCATCCTAAATTTTGGAGAAATGGGAGCTTTAGAAAGCATAAGGACTGGGGAGATGACACAATACATAAAGCATTTGCTCTACTAGTGTGAGGACTAAAACTTGACCCCTAGCACCTACACGGAAGTTGAGTGGGTATCCTGTCTGTGACCATAGCACTCAGGAGTCAGAGGTAGGATCCCAGGGGGACTTTGGCTAGCTACACTAATGAAATCTGCAAGCTCTGAGTTCAAGTGAGGGATCTGATCTCAATACATATGTGGGGAAGAGTCAAGAAAGTTACTGGACTTTCTTGTTTTCACACATGTGTGCACACACATGCACTCACAGCTTCATACCCACATTTATCCACACACATGAACACACACGCACAGATGCATGTGCATCACGACACAAATACATGCAAATAAATACCACAATATAACTGTGGATTATAGACTGTCTTTAAGTGAAATCCAGGACATCCAATGAAATCATTTTTGTTGTATCTCAGATGCTGAATCGGATTTTGTTAATTGTGTGTGTCTGAGACTTAAGTAAGCTCATATGTATGACCTTGGACACTATGTGGATACCAAGTGTAATTTAACTTTAAAGGATTTGTCTTTTTCTGGTCTTGTTTCTGAAACTCAAACTAGATTTTAACTTTGTGTCTTTTCAAATTCATCTCTCAGGACTTTGTTCTAGAGTTTTCCTCCCCCTGAACCCCCCCACCCCCGCCCGGCATTTTTCTTTTCCTGGCTGATACTGACTTCAACCTTTGGGTTTCACGTCAATCTTCTACAGATTTCCTATTAACCTGATCCCACCTACCTATATTCCTTGGTCACTTCCACTGACAATTTGTTCTGTGAAGGTAAGAACCATCTTTGTAGCTCCAGAGCCTGGTTCAGAGTCGGCTCTTAACGTCCCACTGTTGAATGAATAGTGTCGTGGTGAGTTCTCCCAAGTGTTGCTACCTTCATTTCATCCTGTGCCTGTGAACTACTGCGTTTTCAAAATGTTTCTTTTCAGTGGGAAAGAAGAGCCTTGTAAAGGTCCCAGTGGGTTCCCTGCCAAACCCAGAGTTTGCACTCCGTGTACTGTATAGTAATAAAACCTGGCGTGGGCACAGAAGGCAAAACATCACACAGGGAGGGTGTTAATATGTATGTTTTAATTCCTATGCCGAGTGGAGGGGTCCCTGCTGTTTAGTATATTTTAAACAAGCAAACAAACATACACATGTAACAAATGAGAGAATGCATAGGGCAATGGTGAAAAGTATCGTGAACCAAGGTCTTCTCTGCAGAGTGTCTAGGAATTACTGTGCAATGGGACAAAGATTATATATAGGTACTTAGTACTGACTGTTCATTTAACCCTCCTGCATGTCTGAAATCCTTTCTGTGTTCTTCCTAATAACTTACTTATGAGGTAGTCATAAATAGCTGTGGGTGGTAGTTTTTCTTTTCCCATTTTTGCACACACACGTGTGTTATATGTGTATGTTTGCACATGTGTGAGGATACCTGTGTGTGTGTGTGTGTGTGTGTGTGTGTGTGTGTGAGGATATGCATGTATGTATATGTATATACCTGTGGAGGCCTGAGGTTGTTGTCAGCAATCATCCTTGACTGACTATTCCATGGGATTCACTGAGACAGAGTCTCTCAAACAAACCCAGAGCTTGCCATATGGCTAGTGTGGCTAGCCAGCTTGCTCTGGGAACTCTGTGCATTTGCCTTCTGAAGTTAGAATTATACATGGGATACCATGCCAACAGGAATTGACATGGGTTCTGGGGGTCTAGACTCAGGTCCTTATACTTGTGAGGCAAGAGCTTTTACTATTGAGTCATCTTAACCCCAGTGAGATGCTATCTGAAGTGTTTGCTTTTCATGTCTAGATACCTAGGTAGAAAAGTTTTCAGATTTTCTGTAGATATATATATTCTTAAAATTTTAATTTTTAAAATTCTTAAAATTTTTAATTCTTAAAAAATTGTGTGTGTGAATGTGTGCATGCCCATGTTTGAGTATGTCCAAATGTGTGCAGGTACCTGTAGAGTCAAAAGAGGGCATCTGAATCTGGAGTTACGGGCAGTTATAAGCTGCCCAACCTGGGTGCTGGGATCAAATTTGAGCTCTCTTCAAGAGCAGTAAGAGCTTTTAACCATGGGGTCATCTCTTCAGCCCTGGAGATTTCTTAATAATGATTTTCTAGAGGAGATCTTTAAGTTCTAGTATGCCTATCCATAACTGAAGGCTTTAGATAATTTAACAACTTGAATTTCTAAACTACTTCCCAACAAACTCTTCACTTATTGGGTTTGGTTGTGTGAGCTCCAAAAATTATTTTAAGTGACTGATCATTTTGGGGGCTATTTTGATGTATACGATCCAAGAAAAATACTTCAAGGTATGGCTTTGGCCAAGCTCTGTTTGTGCTATCAAGATGAGCTACAGACTTTTAACTGTTGAGATTGACACGGACCCCAGAGAGGCTCCCAAGAAGAGCATCAGAAATAGTTAGAGTAATGGAAGGATTGATTAGAGGTATTTACTGGGTTTAAAGGCTCTAACTGTGCCTAATCCTTAAAGCTTGCCTCGGCAACAGATAATGGGAGATGCGGTAATGCTATACAAATATTTGAACAGCATAAGCATCAAAGATGGAGGGATATTTATTTAGTTTGTGAGAAGACAGTATGAATAAGAGTAGCTAAAAATGACCTCCAGGCTAAAAGGAGGATTAGCTACTGAAAGCAAAGTGATTAGGTTTCAGAACAGACTCTTAGCAGATGTGATAAATCAATAGACATAAACGTGTAAAGACATTGACCAACAAATGAGTTCATTTCATTTATCTTTTAAAGGCCGTGGAAGGATCAGCTCCCAGTTTACGCTATTCTCCTGTTTGGCTAGGCAGCACTCACTTGGCTCTCCCATTGGTTCTCACACTCAATCTTGTTAGGGTCTTAGCCCTTTGACTTTTCTCTGGAGACATCATTAAACTGGCAGGCTTTGATTCTTCAAACTGGAAGATATTTTTTCTCTTTATTTCACTTAATGCAAATACTTATTAAGCTCTTCCTGGCATCTTTTAAGTCTCTCTCAAGATACTCATCTAGGTTCTAGGTAAGGAGCCCGGACTGTGTTCGTAGGGAGTGGATATTATACTATATTGTTGTGGTTTCTAATGCCCCATGTTCCTAACTGGAATTGGATGAATTATTTGCCCATCTTTGTCCCATCAGGGCTGGCCAAATAGTTCTTACTTTTGAGCTAACCCACAGGACAAGCTGCAAGGACAAATACAGCTATAGAACTTAGTAAGCATGAGCCTTGCTCCATGCTCCTTCCTTACTTCCTCTACTCCCTTCGTTATCAACTCAGCTGAATCTTCTTTCAGCTCAGCCAAGTACTCACCTCAATCTCTGTTCTATCACCACAACAGGATATTCCAGTCAGCAGGCTGGGTTATTTCCTTTAGTGTGGTGTGTTGCCCTCATAGCTGGCAGCCGTTGAGTAGACAGGAAGAGATGGCTGTTGGGTGTAGTAATAAGGCCAGAAATACTCATCTCTTGCCTAAACAACAACAGCAGCTGCAATAACACATGTCCTGTTCTCTCTCTTTTTCTGGGTGTTGCATTGTATTTCTTTGTAACTTCATCTTTCAAGGTCGATTGTCACTTACACACACACACACACACACACACACACACACACACACAGACACCAATGAAGACTTACTTTTACCCATGTACAGGAAGAGTTTGGAAATTGACAAGGCAATAGTTGCTTTTCAAATAATGCACCTTCAGAACCACCCTGGGCTTGATTCCATTTCTCCTTGTCTCTTGTCTAGTGAAGTGTCCTCTGGCCTGCTTCCCCTCAACCTATTTAAACCTGCAGCTCTTTGTTTGTCATTGACTGTGGAGCCATGGCCCTGGCCCTGATATTTTATGTGAATTATTTTATTTTATTTTCATTATTACCATTTATGAGCCTCCAGCCTCCCACAGCTGGCAAAATATGGCTTGTAAAATCTAGAGCTCTGTCATTTTGGATTTCTGGGTATTCTTTTCCCCCCCTCTGTGGTAGGCAAAGGGAGCTGGGGCACAATTGTTGCACTTTGGTATTTAAAAGAAAGTTTTAAAAGATGTCTCCTGCTTTGAACTTAGACCTGTGATCAATTAGATTGAATGGAAATGCTGAGCCGTCTTTTGTGAAGGGAATATATGCAGATGTTTTATATTGGTGAATGATGTGTACACAATCTTTCCTGGCTCATCCTTTTTGAATGCTTTCATAAGTTGTGTAGGAGAAACAATATATTCTACTAAATGTTAAGCTTGGACTGTACAATGCACAGTTGTAGCCCCAAGCTGTACATGGTTCAACTATTTTGAATAGAGATGAGCTACTAAGTGTAAAATATATACTGAACTAAGAAAAACCTTAGCAGAAAAGAAAGAAGGTAAAAAGTATTATTGATAAATTTTATGCCACTCTCACAGCAAAATAATATTTTGAGAGCATTTGGGTCAAATTGTCTCAGTGATATTAGATTCATTTTATGGGGCTGCCGGACAATTTAAATTATGCATGTGCTTGCAGACATTTCTATGGCAAAGTGTTGAACTAGAGAAAAGATATCTAAAAATATGTGCTTTTAATTAAGTACACATCACAGTCCTACAGTTCCTTTATTTGTGTATTTTCCTGAACCGCTTATGTCTACCATTTAAACTAGCTCAGAATTAAGCCATCAGCCTTGCTTTAAAAACATCTGGCATGCAACACCCAGGCATCATTATTTTTCTGTCATGACCATGTTGCTATAGGAGCAAAGTTATGGTACAATAAAGCACAACTTGAGCTAATAACTTGCATATGAAAATAGTTACATCTTCATTGTGCAAGCCACCAGGCACCTATACAGTTTCATTGCGAACACTAATCCCGTTTATAATGATGCTTTCTCATTCATTTGGCATGCTCTTATTATTATCAGTATAACAGGGAACATTCTCTATATATCAGAATACAAGCATCTATTTTGGATAATCAAATTTATAAATCTTGTGACTGCTTTTTACATATAGCCAATTAAGTCCCTATTCTCAGACTTTTGTAGACCAGACGGTGCACAAAACGCATGGCCAGTTATCTTTACAGAGCGTTTGACAGTCACAGGGCCTGAGAAGACTGGTCGAGAGGCACTGTGATTCTGTTGGCCAAAATGCTCATTTTAAACAATAGAAAATGTTTCTAAGTTTTGAAATGTCCCCTTCACCAGTCATGTCAAATTTCTCAGCATAGTTCAGTGGAATCCTTCCTCACAAAGAGTGGATTCATTTATAGGTCTGTTGTTCTAGTTTGATAAAGGTTTTTTGAAACAAAAAAAAATCAGGAATACTACCTTATAAGCATTCTAGTGACTTTTCCACCAGCTTTACTTTTGATTTCTTTGCCTGTAGCACACTGGTCCATTTTTATTAGTGACGGTGGGGTGTGTGTGTGTGCGTGTGTGTGAGAGAGAGAGAGAGAGAGGAAGAGAGAAAGAGAGAGAGAGAGAGAGAAGCAGTGCAACCTACAAGGGAATTGTTACCATGGGTGATCTTTTCATTAAACTACTCTTTAGCTTTACATAAATATGTGGACAACTGCGAACGGTTCCCTGTCACATTTGTCTTCAGAGGTTTCAACCATATCTACGAACTTTCCAGGTCTCCAGTGAGTCACTCAAAGATGTCCAGAAAGTCATGACTGAAGACAAAAACAGAATCGCTGGAAATTTTTTTAATTCCATAAAGCCAAGCTCCCAGTAAAACTCAGACCTTTGAAAATATAATATTCTTTTGCACATAACATTTCTTGGTCATGATTTTTAATCATAGTTTGATTGCAATTATCTAAATGTATGTTGAATGATCTTCCTGTATGACTGTCAATAAAATGTATACTTTGCAAAGGTAAGAATGTGTGTGTGTGTGTGTGTGTGTGTGTGTGTGTGTGTGTGCCTGGGTCCATGACTGTGTATACCTACCTGGTAAATCCTTAGTATCTAGGTTTTATTATGATTTTTGATGACCTTTTCAGACATGCTTTTCCCTTTCCCTTCCTAGTTAACCTCCTACTTCCCCATTTCAGCTCAGGTGCGCCCTACTATGCCCTTTCCAACCCACACAACAGTCTCCTTTACTTTCCTGGCTCTTGAGTTACTTCGGGTTGTACACTTACATCTCAAAATTTTGAGCGAGGAACTGAAGACGAGAGAGAACATGTGACATTTGCCTTTGGAGTCTGCGGCTTCCTCACTCAACAGGAACTTTAAAGTTTCATTTATTTACATGACAATTTCATAATCTATTTTTTTTGTTACACCTGAACAGTCCTCCATGGCACCTGTGTACTACTGTGTGATGGGACTTCCTTTTCTGTTAATGCAAGGGTCAGGGGAGGAAACAAAGAGCAGATGGTGAATCGGGAGGTTGTTTTGTTATTTACCGCCACCTTGCATGTGCCTCGATGGCAGAGTCCAGCAGATAGAACTGAATTTTGTCCAGGTAGTTCCAGATAAGGCAGCAGGAGCATGCTCAGTGGATTCCTTCTTACTCCTGCAGCTGGTTAGTTAGCAGAGATTATTCAAATTCTTGGCCTGGGGATTAAAGCAACTTTGGGTGAGTTTTTGCCACCCACTTTGATCCTTGCTGATGCTTTGTGGAGGCACATTAAGGGGAATCAAACAAATGGCACTGACTCTGCCTGTGTGAGTCACAGTGATTCACTGTGTCGCTGCCTGGGACACTCTTCTTTTCCCACTCACTCTTCTGTCTCTTCACTTACCTCCCTTGTTCCGTTCTTAATTGAGTGACCACTTCAAATGAGTTATTTAGAAAAGATTAATGACACATAATGCTTGGATGAGTCAGTATCCGATGCTTGTTTTCTTGCTCTCCCGTTTGAATTATTTGGCTCAGCTCTCTTTAAATATAACGTGTAGCCTGTTGACTCTCAGAGAATAATATCAAACAACCTCTCTACCCTGTTTTAATTCAATTGGACAGCACATAGTGTAATGAACTTGGAAACCAGATTTGGAAAAAAAAATTAGAGTAACAGAGACAGACAGTGTCTTTGTCTATGTGCTGTGCCTTATAAATTTCAGTTATTCTGATTGGGTTCATTTTCACCGAGAAAAATATAATCCACCATAGATGGTTATCCATGTTCAAAGTCAGCGGAGACTACCTGAGATGGCGTTCAGTAATTACAGCCTTGCAGTTTCTGGGAGATTCCATTCCCACCAGACCAGCTGTCTCCTGTCCCCATTTGTAACCCTGTTCATTATGTTCAACCCGCTGCCATCACTCTGGAGCCTTCAAAGGTGTTCTGGAGGCTACCTTACTGTAGGACATGGATAATGAAATAGTTATGTGTGACTTGTATTATAATTGCTTCACCTAACCCCTATTTAGCTTGAAAAGTAGACTTAATAAAAGCAGGAGTGAAAGGCACTTTATGTTTTTAATAAGGAGTCTCATATGGTATTACCTGCTGTTTTTCATTGTGTGTCTCGTTTCCTGGTTTTCCTTTGAGATACATGACAGAAGAAAGCCAAGCACATCTCTTAATCTTAAGGCTCTTTAAGAATCTATTGCAGTAATCTACCAAAATCGATCGATAACTTCAAGCTAACAGGATGACTTCTAGAGTACATATATGTGCTTATAAAGTCAAGCAGGCCTGCTCCCTGGCAAGCGAAGGCTCCCGTGCCTAAGAAAGCAGAGGATTCCACTGTATAATAATTTAATGTTCTGTTTGCAAAAGGTAATTATAAAACTCTCATTCCATCTCCTGCTCCGATGGGCTCAGGATGAATTTAAAATGGATTAAGAGGAAATGGCTAAGACGTTCTGTATTGCTGAACTCTGCCCAGTGACACGATATGCAAACAGTGAGAGCGGAGCTCGTAGCGACTAAATACACACTGAAGAGATGACAGGGCTCAGATGCGAGGACGCCTGGATCTGCCAGAGAAAAGGGCTCCTAAAAATAGTGCTAGCCATCTACAGAAGAGAAAATCTGACTGCGGTGTGAAAAAGTCTTTGAAGGTAGAGAGCTGCTTGGAGCTGCATGCTCTAAACACATTCACGATGTATGTGTGGAGAGGGGCATCTATTTCCTGTGCATTCGTCTCAGAGAAGAAAGGGAAACTGCATCTACAGACCTGTAGTAGGTGACGGACAAAGACCGCACTGGAAATTGGAAGGTGGCGATGTGCCACTAATTAGCTTTAGGACATTTAGCCAGGCAAAGTATCTTCCTAGGCCTGATGCATAAACTGCGCAAATGGTCTATGAGACGGAGAGCCGTCTATCTTCTAAATGGTGTGAAGTGTGGTGTGGTGTGGTGTGTGTGTACGTGTATGTGTGTGTGTGTGTTGTGTGTGTGTGTGTGTCTGTCTGTCTCTTTCTTGCATGTAAGGTTGAGTTTTTAGAACTTCACCTAATTCTAGTTAGATTTAGAGCTGAAGTTGTGCAAATACAGGGATTGCATTTCTTTTTTCTTTTTTAAAAAGGTGTCTTTTACTTTAGGTTTGTGTGTGTGTGTGTGTGTGTGTGTGTGTGTGTGTGTGTGTGTGTGTGAGCCTGTATGTATACATGCATACTGTGTGCATGGCTAGTACCTTTGGAGGCCAGCAGGGGATGTTGGATCCTCTGCTCCTGGAGTGACAGGTGGCTGTCAGCTGTCCTAAATGAGTGTCAGGAGGCCTACCCAGGTTCTTTGCAAGAGAAATACACACTTCTAAACATTGGGTCATCTTTCCAGTCTGTGGGATCACATTGCTTCCACATCGTTTGGTACCTCTCTTTTGTCCTTTAGGTCATTAGCTATTTCTAACCCATTCAAATTAGCACAAGTTGAATAACTCAGAGATGTAGAAAGAGAACATTTCAGTAAAGAAAAAAAAAATCTGTCCTTAGTCCTATAGAACCACCTTACACGATCTAATCAGCAATTACATCAAGAGATGCAACCATTGTTTTCATTGTGCTTTCAATGTATGCTTAAATGTTGATTTCTCATAGAATAGTTTCCTTGATAAAATTACCATCTTCTGCACTTAAAGATGAACCATGAATATCAATCAAGGGTAGGCTAGTTGTGGTCACTGGGCTTACTTCTGGCCAGGCTAAACATACTGTTAATAGCTGCTTTGCCCTGCACAGGCAAACGATTGCAAATGGCTTTTCTTTAAGGCTAAAAAATTGATACTACCTGACACTTTAAAGAAAATGTTTGTCAATCCATTTCAACACATGTTACTCCCTGTTAGTTACTTTTCCTGTGGTTGTTAACATGAACAAAGCGACCTGAGGAAGGATTTGTTTTGGTTCATAATCTGAGGTTCCAGTGCCACATGGTGGGGAAGGGTGGGGGGAGAGTGTGAGGCTGCTGGTCTTATTGAGTTTGCCATCAGGAAGCAGAGGGAGAGGAGCTTTTCTAGTCACTTCACTTTATCTTTTTATTCAATCTGGAACTTGAATTGGACTCACAGAATAATGAATGCTACCTACAATTAGGCAGCTGAAACTCCCTCCCAAAAATACCCAGAAGTTTGTCTATGAGACAATTCTCAATCTTGTCAAATTGACAACCAATATTAATTATGACATGGATTCTTTTCCTATTTTTTAAAAAGATAAATAATACAGAATGGACATGTCATTGTGTCTACTCTCTTGGTTCAGGTGTTAAATTTTCAAGTGGAGTTTAGGTTCTGTCAGATCCAGGGGCCAAGATGATCTCTTCAGGGTCTTTGATCATCATCAGTTCTAGTCTTAAGTACGTTTTTGGGGTGCTGAGAGCTCTTTTTCTCCTTCTAGTTGCTATGGACAGAAAATACAGTGGTCCGGTGTTCAAAGTTAGATGACACCATCTTTCTGGTTTCTGGAGCATGAAGCCTTAGCAGAATATTTAGGCTGGCCTCAAGTAAAAAGTTCTTCAGATTTGTGTGTGGTTGGTTAAAGGGAAGCAACTATCAGGATCTTAAGGTGACAAACGTATTCCTCCAGTAAGCAGATATTTCCCACAGTGGCTCTACTGTGCTGGGGTTCTAGACTTTGGATCTTTGTCTATTCATTACTGGCACACCCACCAAAGAATTCTTTGTAACTAATCAGGAAGTTCACCTTGTCAGTCATCTCTTTGTGTTTTGTTTCTTAGGTTGGCATCATCATGGTTATGTTTCCTAAAGTTTAGCAATCGAATGTCTTTTCCTAACTTATTTGTTATGATTCTTATTCTCACTTCTGGTGTGTTACCTTTCTTTCTTTGGTAAAAATCCTGAGCATTTTAGCTATAGCAATCCTTTGTGTATTCTAGGTGTTGAAAGTCCTTTTCATCAATTGTTTCTGAACCTTTTAGAAACTTTTTTTCATTATTAAAAGAGTATGTGTTCAACAGCATGAAGGAGTCATCACTAAGTGGACAACAAATCCAAGTCTTCTAGAGTGAGAAGACCTGGGTGAAAACACTCTGGTGAATTAGGCTCTGCTCCATAAATATATTTTAAGTGATCATCAGAAGAAATCACTTTATTTAAAGTGTATGAAAGATCACCACCCAAGTTTTTCTCTCCCTTTGTTGTGTGACCTTTTCTTTGGAGCTGTGAATAATTTTTTTATATATCAACTAAAAATAAGTTTAGTAAAAATTAAATAACAATAACCACAAAACAAAAAAAAGCAAAGACCCACATGAATGCTTTTGGAGATGACAATGTGTTTACTCTTAAGGTCATGGGTGGTATCAAGGATGTATCCATATATTGCACATGTTAGTATGTCTCAGAAAAGCTGAAAGAAATAGGACTGTTTGTTTGTAAAGACCCAAGCTATATTAACACTTAGAACTTCAATCTACAGAAATTACTTGTAATGATACATATTTTTCCTTAATCATATTAAGAGATACTTCACTTGATCTTTTCATGTAATTGTACAAAGGAGAGAATTGTATGTGTGTGCTCATATGTGCATTTGTGCATAAAGGACAACGGAATTGGTTCATAATATTTTGTTCTTTAAATCCCAAATATGAAGCTTTAATATAGTTTTAATTATCCATCAAAGTAATATTCTTTTAGATAATCACTTAGAGGCAAGGCAACACTTTTGTTGAACTGGTGCCTACCTATAGCTTTTATTTTTGTTAATTTCTATTTTTTAAAAAAATTAAAGCATAATTACACCATTTTCTACGTTTATCCCTTTAACCCTTCTCATATATCTCTTTGTTGTTCTCTCTCAAATTCATGGCCCCTGTTTCATATATATAAAACCTGTTCAGTGTGTATAATGGGACTTGTATGTACTTTTACAGGTTATTGGTTAACCAGTTGGTGTGTTCTTCTCTGAGGAAGACTCTCTCTTCTGCTCTTAGGATTCCTTAGTTGCCCGTAGTTTTTTGGCTAGGGTTAGCACCTCACGAGATGTTCCCCTTTTATGCTAGCATGTGCCCTAAGGGTTATTATGCCATGTTGATCACTGTTGTAGTTCATAGGAGCTGTGGTTGGGTCGAACTGGTGACGACTTTCCTCACTTGGGAGTTTGCATGGTGCCTTACGGTATTATGAAAGCTCGCTCGAGGAGGCTTTCAGGTCAGATCCTGCTTGGATCATCTAGGCCCTGTGTCTGAAGTATATAGTGTCTTCATCAAGAAGGAGTTACCTTCAACCTCTGGGGAGCAACCAAAGGCCAAGAGCCTACAGTGTTTTTGGAGTGTTTTGAACAATTCTGATCAACAACTCAAAACGGAGATACTCATACTTGGTGTTGAGGTTTTTGTTAGATAATATGTGGCTTTTCTGGGGGGTACAATCAGCTCAGATGGGAAAATTTAACTTAAATGTTATTTTTACACACACACACACACACACACACACACACACACACACACACACCTATACATATAATATACACTTTTAGGTAAACAGATAATAATATGATTCCTGCTACTTACCACTTTTTTTCTCTGAGGGGCTAGGCATTGAGTTTATAGCCCCACACCTACTAGGCAAATGCTCTACCACTGAGCTATGGTCCTTAGCACTACCCATAGATTCTATAATAAGCACATAAAAACTTTTCTGAAATCAATTAAGGTTTTCTGAAAATGTATATCATCTTCCTTAATCATTTTTACAGTTCATTAAGCAGTCTGACCATAATCACACATGCACCGAGGGACACAGGGTTGTTAGCTCAAAATCTCTGCGTCAATAGCCAGTATTTAGTTTATTAATGAGTGAATAAGAGAGGTGAGATGTAATATGTCTGTTATTTATTAGGATGAGCAAGCAATATGTCTGATTAGTACAGTTTCTTAGAAGTTAAGAGTAAATAAACATGATTACCCAGTTCTAAAGATTTTGAGAAATGAATCATTATTTGTGAAGTGTGCATACGTTTTGTGTGCTTCCCACCTGAGGGTCCCCCAGTGGCTTCCTCAGTGCCAGTATGAGCCTGGCCTCTGCATTTAACATGCTTGCTTCTAATGCCAGTTCGTAGAGAGAGAATTCTGGGGTCTAAGATGTTGAACCAAGACAAATTAATCCTTCCCTGTTTAGATTTGTCTAATGCTCCCTCTTTTGATTGAAAAACAATTATAACAAACACGTGAGGCCCTCTCTCCCCTCGGTGTAATTCAACTCACGAATCCTAGCAATCACCAGGGGGAAACAGAAGTGCCACACTGGCCTACTTTCCAGGCTGCAGTATCAGGTGCATGATCAGAACCCACTGCAGTACACACACTCCTGACTTCTGAACTGTTGCCAGTGGAGCCCTCATATTTAGCTCCACCTGTTTTCTCTTCTTCTGTTCATGGTGAGAACGAAAAGCAGCTGAAGTTCTATTTTCATGTATTAATTGGTCCCATTACTCGGAAACCTTTTAAAAATAGTGCTCCCTTCCAGTCCAAGTTTGCAATCTGTTCGTTTCTTTCTCCGTCCAACCCCTTTAATCAGCCTCAGGCTTAACCTTCCAGGACTCTCCAGTGCCTCCGTGGAGCCCAGATGGGCTGAAAACTTCAAAGCAATGTCTGAATACAGAGAAAGGGAAATGGGCATCTCCTTCCGTGTCTCTGCAGAACCAGGTCTGCTGCTTACGTGTTTCCTCTACCCCATCCTCCATCTTGGGCGTGTTTCAGGACTTCCTGTTCAGGTCCCTAGTCCTATGCATGCCGTGTGCATTCAGTTCCCAGCTTATTTCTGTATCTTGCTAGAGAGGTTGTCAGCAGAACACATTTCAAAACAAAGATAGAAGCCGCAACTAAGTTCTGAGATAACAGGAGACTTGCTACTCAATTCAGACTCTTAAGATATATATATATATATATATATATGAGATTTTACAACTTGAAATAGGTAACCTGAAAAATACAGGCCTAATCCATGGATTTGAATTTTACTTATAGTCAACAATGATTTTTTTTTTTAAAAAATGATTTATTTTTAAAAATGTCTGTGTGTGTATGTCTATGTGAGTATATGCCATGTGTATGCAGGTGCCTGCAATTGCCAGAAGAGGGCATCAATTCCCTGAAGCTGGAATTGCAGGCTGCTGTGAGGAGCCTGACCGGGGTGCTGGGAACCAAACTCGGATTTCCTGGAAGGGCAGCAAGGGCCCTCAACCACTGAGTTACTTCTCCAGCCCCAACCCAACAATGGTTGAAAAGAACTAAAGTTTACATTTATTTTATGATTATGAGATTTTTGCCTCTAATTTATTTGGTTCTCGTTTTGTTTCTGATTTGTCTTTTTTTGATAGAGGAAATCATGCATTTTCCATGGATTGTAAAATGGATTAAAATACTAGATTCTATCTTTGCTGGAATAAAACAATGAGTCCCAAATTATGTTGGAAACAATTCTCTGCAACTAAATTTCTACTTGTCTCAATGAAAGAGGTTTTCAACAACAAAGAATATTCAAAATAGTGACATCAATATTTACGAGGCAGTGTGTAGAAGTCTGTGTCCCCATTTAGTGATGCCAGAGGTTTTTCTTCTCGCAGAACTAAGGCATTGCACAGATTAAGTAGTTGGAACATCAAGTCACATAATTTGATCTGATTTTCCACTTACTGTTTCTATTTCTCCTTATTCAACCTACACTCCATCCTTGAGAAATAAGGATTCTATATTTTCCTTTTCCTTACATCCACATCTCTCTTGGTTGGAAGATCTCGAATTTGTAACAATTACGTGTGTAGAAATTAATGGATGGTGCAAGATATATGGATGTTTCAAAACATTAAGGGAAATTTGTTGATAATTAAATTTACTATTTGGCAACTACCTTATAGATGACAGAATAGACTAAATTTTTTAATATTTCCTTTTGCAATTGTGTGTGTCTCTGTGTCTCCGTGTTTCTGTCTCTTCTCTTCTCTCTCTCTCTCTCTCTCTCTCTCTCTCTCTCTCTCTCTCTGTGTGTGTGTGTGTGTGTGACATGGGTGCTGAGAACTAAATTCAGGTCCTTTGGAAGAGCAGTATGTGCCATTGAGGGGATAAATGTGCAGGTCTCACACTTTTGGAATGTGAAACAGTATGAATTGTAATGGTCATAGATGATCCAGGATGGATAAGCCCATGGACACTTGGACACTTCCCTGGGCAGCTGATTACAGCCGGAATGGATGTTTCCAGAGGAAAATTGCTCTTGTTCCGTTTACCCCTAGAGAACTGGATGGGAAGTGAGCTTCTGGAGTCTACTTGTGTCGTGGTGAGCTCTAAGCAACATACTTAATGTCTTATCTGTCTTTTTTCTTTTTTTCTTTTTTTATCTTGTGGTAGTATATCTCTGGTTGGATTCTGCTTTATTTTTTACCTGAGGCTGTTAACAGCTAATAACAAATATGTGGGACTGACCCGAAACTATTTATTTACTTTCTCAAAAAGATTATTGTAATCATTTTCATGGATTTAATTATCGTTTCCCCCCAAAATAACTTAAAATCCTACTTCTCAATATCATATGATGTGACTTTATTTGGAAATAAGTTTTGTTAAATATTTTAACCTCGTGCATATGTATGCTGTCTGTGTGTATTTGTGCAAGCATATGGTATGTACATGTGTGTGCATGTATGTGTCTGTGTATATGCCCTATGTGTTTGTGACAGAGGACAACCTCAAGTGTTGGCCCTCACCTTTCACCTTGTGTGAGACTTGGTCTTGTTGCTGTTAGCCACTGTGTATTCCAGGCTAGTTGGGCTTCTGGGGGATTTTCCTCGTCTCTGTCTCCCATCCAATCACTGTCCTTACAGAAGTAGCATACCATGCCAGACTTTATGAGAGTTTTAGGGATTTGAACTCAAGTTTTCATGCTTGCACAGCATGAAATGCCCACCGAGTCATCTCCCTGGTTATGGATATATGTTCTTTACAAAGATGATCAAGTTAAAACTAGGGGAAACTAATCTAACATAACTCATATTGTATAAAAGGGAGAAATCTGAACCCCATGACATCCACATGGAGTAAGTAAAGATAGGGAGACATACTTTCTTCCACAAAACAAGGAGAGAATTTGGAAGAATCTCTTTGCCACCCTCAGAAAGAACCTATCCTGTGGACACCTTAATTTTGAACATCTAGATTCCTAAGCAATAGGACAATACATTTGGGCTTAACCAACTAGTCTGTGGATTTGATTTATCTAATGGCCCAAGCAAGCATCACTTCCTCTCCTCCATCCTGTGAGCCCAGTAGTACGTGCCTCAGTCTACAGCCACCTTTGCCAGGGCAAATCTTAGGTCCTGATAGTTATTCGAGCTAAATAGACAAATAGTTTTCTAAGTTCTCAATATCAAATATTAAAGTACTCGGGAGTATAATTGTTCTCTCTCATTATTTCTGAATGTGGCAGAAAAATCTCATTAGAAATGTTGTTTTCAAATATGTTAGCGAGCCAATTAAAATACAAACAAGCTTCTGGGTTTTCCCTGAATTGTGGCAATGCAGCTAATGATGAGCCCAGTGCTCCCGCTTTCTGGCTTTTCTGCTCCTTTCAGATCCGGTTGGCAGGTCTATTATTGTATAAAGAAAAAAAAAAGAAAAAGAAAAGAAATACAGAATGGTCATCACCAGTGTGAGAAGAAATCATTGATGAGTGTTTGACAGCCCATAATGGTACTCACATGTTTTGTTTGCTCCCCGGGTGACACGGGAAGGATGGTAATTATAGCATATTTGAGATTACTGCTTACAGGGAAATGACTCATCTTGATCTTCAGAACTTAGATGGGGACCTGGTTATAGATACAGACAAATATCTCTCTGTTTATGGCTTTTCCTGAGTTATGAGTTTACCAGATGGAGGCTCAGTTTCTTTAGAAATGTTTACGGCGTATTTTTCATTTTAATGAGGTGTCCTGGTAAATTCAAAACTAATATTTTACGATGACACTTGGTATGCGGCGACATGTCATCGTATCACCCACAAGCTAGCCAGGACTAAAAGGGAGCCATCAGAACCATCCCCCAGCCTCCAAATTATGGACTGAGCATTCTGCATGAACAGGCGGGGTCTTTTTGCTGGGGTTCTTGCCATTTTTTACTGACCTTGTTGGAGCCGAACACTGCTGCAGGCCCCTTTATATTGATGCCTCATGACAGCTTCTCAGCTGAGTAGTCAAACAGCCAAATTTACTCTTAAGTTCTTTCCCTATTCTTTCTGGCCCATTTGCCTGACTAATAATAGTTACTGCTACTTCTTGACTCTACTAGTGACAAGGCAGTCACTTTTTATCCAGTGTGTGTGTGTGTGTGTGTGTGTGTGTGTGTGTGTGTGTATAATTTCAGCCAAAGCACCATTCAACTCATGGGAAAAAATATTGTCAAGAAAAAAAGAAGTTGGCTGCTTGTGTGCTCTTGATTACTCCCAAGTCTGACCTCGCTCATGCCCATATTAAGTGTCATTGGTGATCAATGCTGTTGTTGATCATTGCAGGATGATGCTGATCTGCTGATAGAGTTTCCAAGTTTCTCTCCCAGTCACAAGCTTCTTCCTTTTCAGTTCTCAGATGGACATGGAACATCCTGGACTCTCTCTCAGTGAGTCTCTGCTTCAGAAGCTAAGGGGTTTCTACCTTAACCGTTTCTACCTCTCTCCATAAACATAACAAGATTTTATCCTGTTCTTGCCTTTGTTCTAGATAGATCGGTGGTCCCCCTGATTAGGCTCTAGTGTTTCTAGACTATGACTATGGCCATATCTCCAGTACCTGAGACCATATCTTCACTTTACACATGACTTATCTTCTTTCTCCTAAACTCCTCATGTCTAGTTCCAACTCACCTTGTGTAGAACATTCTAGGTCAGTGATTCTAAATGTTCCAAATGCTGTGGCCCTTTAATACAGTTCCTCATATTGTGGTGACCCCCCCACCACAAAATTATTTTCATTGCAGTTTCACAACTGTAACTTTGTTACTGTTATAAATCATAATGTAAATATCTGTGTTTTTCGGTGGTCTTAGGTGATGCTTAAGAAAGGGTTGTTTGACTCACCAAAGGGCCCCAACCAACAGGTTGAGAAACCCTGTTCTAGGTTCCACGCATTTGTCATTCAGGCCAAATCTGGCCTGTTTCCCCCAAAGTTACTCTTCATCTCAAAGAGTATTCCTGTAATAACAGAACTACCCCCTTCCAGTCTCCTAGGCAGAACATCAGAGTCATCCTTATTGCCTTTCTCTCATCTCATCAAAATATATCGAGCTTTACCCCCTTTTCTGTATTCTGACTTCTTGAGCCCCACTGGGGTTGCTTTAGTTCATGTTCTTATTACTTTGCTCTTGGTCAACAGGGACAACGTATCTCATGGTTAGTTACTTCTTTTCCCAATTCTCCAATTACAGTCTCTCCAGAGCTGCCCTTCTATGAGAAATTAGATCACATTGATGCCTTCCGAATCTGGCAGGTTCTTCCCTTTGATTGGCTGCCACAGCACTGATGGAGAAGGGCATTTGCAAAGCTCAGTTTAAACCAAATTCCATTCACACCTCCATCACTGTGTCGAGTACAGTTGGCTTCCTTCATGTTAGGGCCTTTTTAAAATTCACAGTGGTTCTGTGAATTCTGCGAACCCCTCTGCACAGCATACCTAAGTGTCTATTTGCCTACTCCGTAAGCCAAAGGCTCCACAGTGGCCCTCAACTCTCTTCCTATTTGTACAGAGCCCCAAAGAAAGAGCACAGTGTTATCCAGGCTATGTCTCAGTTGCACTAGAGACTTCCAGTCCCTATGATTGACAGCCTGAGAACCTACCACCATTTTTCTCCCATAAAAGCTTATTTCTGGGTCTCCCTATATTCCTGCTTCTTTTCCATCCCCCTATTTGTCAGGTGCTGCCCTTCTTAGTTTATTGTGCTTTGCTCTTTTACTGTTCAAAGGCTGTTCATACATCACAGGGGAAAATTTAGACATCTGGAGCTGGCTCCTGCCATTTCTCTAGCTTCACGGTCCTCTTTGTCAATCTTTGGCTCCCCTCTTCAAAAGTTCAGCCATCCCCCACATCTTCCAACTTTTCTATCACCCTATGCTCCCCCTCTTCCTATTTTAGTTCTAGTCTTTGTATGGATTACTCAGCTTCCATCTTTTCCTTCCTCTTCACCGGGCTATCTCCTATTTCACTTTTACGTCTCAACTTAGGCTCGTAGTCTGCTCTAGTAATCTCTCTTTCCATCCCTGACTGTGCCAGGTGCTCTTGCCATGCGGTGCCAGGTGCCCTTGCCATGCGGTGCCATGCACTCCGCTTTTCTCTGTCAGACACCAATCACGGTTTACTGTAACCACTTGTCTAAAATTAACTTCTTCATGTTTCCCCAGCTAGACTGTGAAATGATGAAGGTGCTCTTGTCTGTTGTTCACGAGCTGTGCCTGGCAGGCAGTGCCTGTTTGGTAAATAAACACTAGCTTCGAACTGAGACAAACACACATGCTTCTCCAGGCTGAAGTGTCTTCCCTTTCCTCCTGCGCGCGATCAAGACCTTCTCGAAGAACCTGCCCTGCTGCTGTGTTCCAGTTTAGAACCTAACGGTTCCTCTTGTTTCCCCTCACTCACACCCCTCCGCACACGCAGAGGAATTCCTTTCTGGCTTCATACTTCCGGGGGCGCACATGTCTAACATAGTGCCTTGAGATTATTTTCTTTCTAGGAAACTCGTGAAACAAGGATTTCAAAACTAATGATCACAATCGATTCATCTGTGAGTTGCAAGTATCCCCTTGGCAGATCTTCCAATAGACTGCAGGTGCAGAGCACACAGATGAATGCCTGGGTGGAAAATGAATGAATTAGTGTAAAACCTAAACTCCTTATTTTCCTGGGTTTTCTATTCCACCATTTGCCTTTTTCCCCCCTTTCTAATATTTCAGTTTTTGATCCTTGCAGCACCAAAACATCCAAATGTGATATTTATTTTCTTCTCCGCAACTTTCCACATCCTTCACCCATTCACTTCCCTCTCAGGTGGCCTGTATGCCCAAACCCAAGTAGAAATCCTTACCCATAGCAGCCCCATTATGACTTCTCATTTACTTAGTGTTTCTTTGTCTTCTGCTTGTAGACTTAAAAATTTCTCACAGCATGTTGTTTCTTTGCTTTTTGGGAGATGGTATGCTTTAAAAGATGTTTTATGATCTCAATTTTGTCAAGTGTTAGTTGTACCCTGGCGGATGGACTTCTAATATTCTCCAAACCTGTTAGAAAATCTTTTAAAATCGCTTTTATCGTATATGGTGTTGTGGGTTAGTTAGAGTACTTTGCCTTACTTTGAAACCTAAGCGAGAAGACAGCCACTGTTTGGATCATTGCTAATCAGCGCTACTGGAAGAGAGAGAGTGAGAGAGTTCAGCACTTCCCCTACTGGATCTTCAAACTCTACCTGGAAGTGCCTCTGCTCATCCGTGAAAGGAGTCATTTTGCCACACCTAACTCCCAGGGGTGGAGCCACGTGACATTTGTGTGCACCTGGCAGGAGTGGAAGTCTTTGATGAACAGCACTGACAATCACTTAAGACTTCCAATCCCTTTGAAGGTTCATATAGAACTGTATTCCAGCGCAGGGCTTTGAACATAGGAGGAATCAGCAAACGCTGACTAACTCCTAGCTTGACCTACAGAATATTCATTCCGTAGTTCTGCCTAGACCTGATTTTGAGTGGTTGTTCTCTTAGAGATGAAACCCCCAGCTCTAAAAAGACAAGGAAACGAGCCGTTCCCCATATGCAAAGGCAAAAACCACTTTCAGTGCCTTAGCCCTCTCTGAACTTGGCAGTGATAAAGACCTCACTAATAGTGTAGATGAACTTGATATTGTGGCCCTATTTAAGAAGCACTAAATCCTCCCAGCTGGAGATAATTGATGAAATGGCTATCTCGCAAAGTTTCTCTGGCTGCCACTAACAATGTTAAATTAGATGACTGGCAGCAGCGTTTCGAGGCGACAGAAGCCATCAGATAGCAGAGGACAGAAAATAGAAACAGATGAAAGCATGGGAGTGCTGTCGGCTATTGTGCAAGTTTCTTGAAGTTTATCCCGCACTCCCTGACGAAGTTGAGCTGCTGCGGTAATGCACATGAAAATGTCTGGTACTGCGGAAGGTGACATATGTGTGGAAGGATAAGGATGGTGTGAATGGAAGTCCCCAAAGGTGTTTATCATGTCTTGTCCCCCGCAGGGTCCCCGAGGACCCAACAAACTGCAATCACAAAGACTGGTACTGGGCAGGCAATATAGTATATTAATAAGATGAAAACACATAATCCCATTCTTTGTAAAGTGAGGAATGCGTCCTGGAAAAGCACTTAACCCATAGAATGGCTGTGATGGCTAAGTGATGCAGAGGACTCAGTCAATTCAGTTCAGTAGCCAGCACGCGTTACACGTTAGCTACTATGATAACTATAATTTTTAAAATCTTATCCTGGTTATTATTTTCTTAAAGATTTTGATAGTTGCTTTTTTTTCAGAGAACTAAAATTCTATCCTTAATAGTAAAATCAAATAGAGTAATTTTGTATTGCCCTTCAGAAGTGAGTGTTTTCCAAACTGCTATTTGTGACCCATAAATGGATTATGAAATCAGTTTACTAAGTTTTGATATGCATTTAACATAAAAAATAGAACTAAAAATGCTGAAAGCATTCTGCATTCTAAGAACAACTGATTTGTCTCAAAATTTTATTTTCTGCAGGTAGTGCTCATTTTTAGTAAAGTGACTATATACTAAGTTAAAATGTAAACCTCATTTCTTACCTTAGATTGTTGTTATAAAACCTAAAAGTCATAATTCTAAATCAGTGTACGTAACTATCAGGTCACAAAAGTCCCCATAGCCATGGTATTGCCATTAAGTTTCTCTTGAAGATAATTTTCTAGGATTGTTTTTATAAAGTATAATTGATTTATATGGGTGTTTAAATGCCAAACTTGTAGAAAAATGGTCACCTAGAGATTTTTTTTTGGGGGGGGGAAAGAAATGTAATGGGAGGTTGCTGGAGAATTAACTCTGTGGCCAAAAGGTTTGTTCTTCCAGGGAGCCAAGACTGAGCTCCTAACACCCATGTTGGGCAGTTCTAAGCCCCTCTAGCTTCAGCTAAGAGGATCCAGAGGACCCGATGCCTCCTCCTGTCTCTGTAGGCACCTACCTGCCCACGTGCACATGCACAGATAAATGTAAACAGATATGAGAGTAGATCTTTAAAAAGTGTAATGGGTTGGATAATTTTCTTCTTGTCCCTCTTCTGCTCTCAAATCTGGTATTTTGTTGTTGCTGTTCTTCATAATAGTTCAGGGTGTAACAGATTTCACTTCAAACTCCTGAGCATCCTGTGGCCTGGTCTAGTCATCCAGCCAACTGCTTACCTCTTCAGCTCTCAAAATTCGGTGACCTCACCACTCCTGGGACTTCAGGCTTTGATTTTTTTTTAAATGAAGAATTTCTCAACTATAGAACAAAAATTGGCAAATGAGATTTTGTGTGTGTGTGTGTGTGTGTGAGTGTGTGTGTGTGTGTCATGATTGGCTCTTGAAATAGTTCTTTTCTGGGCTTAAAAACTTGAGTGTACAGGTTCCTGTGTTCTTCAGAGTATGAAAGAAAGAACAATGCCTCTTACAATTGCCTTAGTTCTTGTGTGGCTGCTGAATGCTTGGCTCGACCACGGACGGTGTCCTAGAGCATCTTTTACTGAAGGCGCATATGCTGCACTCAAAAGGTCCTTCACTCAGAACACCTCAGTCCACCATCAGCAAAATCTGCAGCACTTTCTTAGCTTTTCCTCAGGGAGCTTCTTTCCTTTAAGCTGTGTCCTTTGAGGTCTGTTTTCTCTCCCATGCCTTCCTAATCCCCTCGGGTTTACAAATCATTCCCACCCAGCACTCCCCCATGAAAGAAAACCCAGTTTTGCGTCTCAGAGCACCTAACTGCAATGTCTTGGTGTGGTGTTTATCGTTTGAGTCCTGATCCTTGGAATCTTCGTGGCTTTTCCTTGCCCAGTGTCAGTCTCTCAATCCGTCTTGCTGTCTCTCTTGTCTGTCAGGGATAGACACACGGGCAGCTCTTCCTTGATTTATATTAATGCATTTAGGATGCTTCACATTTGTGATGATGAAAAAGTCATACAAATTTGCTGTCACTCTGATCAATTTTAGTTTTTGTTTTATTTATTTATTTTACAAAACAAACTATCTTTTTTCATTTTACATACCAATCCCAGTTCCCACTCCCTCCCCTCCTCCCATTCCTTCCACCTTCTCCCCCCCCCCGACCCCAATCCACTCCTCAGAGAGGGTAAGGCACAAGGCCCTCCCTACTATATCTAGGCTGACCAAGGTATCCATCCAAAGAGAATGAATTCCCAAAAGCCAGTACAAACAGTAGGGATAAATCTGGGTGCCATTGCTAGTGACCCCACAGCCTGCCCCAGCCCTGCAACTGTTACTCACATTCAGAGGGTCTAGTTTGGTTCTTTGCTGTTTCCTTCCCTGTCTGGCTGGAGTTGGTGAGCTTCCATTAGCCCAGGTAAACTGTTTCAGTGGGTGAACCCATCATGGTCTTGACCTCTTTGCTGATATTCTGATCAATTTTGAATTTGGGTGTTTTGTCAGGTTCTGTGAAATGCAATCCATTGCTCTCTCCTGATATTGGGGAGTGGTGAGCTAAACTTTCCAGACAGCCATTCAAAAAGGAGAACATGAGGCTGAAGAGTGAATACTCTCTGCTTTACTGTGTTGCTAAACTATGATGTTCAGGATTTTAAAAGGCAGTGTGTGTGTGTATGTGTGTGTGTGTGTGTGTGTGAGAGAGAGAGAGAGAGAGAGAGAGAGAGAGAGAGACAGAGACAGAGACAGAGACAGAGAAGAGAGAGACAGAGATAGAGAGAGAGAGACAGAGAAGAGAGAGACAGAGATAGAGAGCGAGAGAGGGAGAGAGAGACAAAGAGAGACAGACAGAGATAGAGAGAGGGAGGGAGAGAGAGGGAAAGAAAGAGATAGAAGAAGGGGAGAGGGAAGGAAGGGAGAGGGAGAAGAGGAAGGGAGAGGGAAGGAGGGACAGAGACTGAGAGGGAGGGAGGTGGGGAAGGATACTTGCTGAGCATGCTACTGCCCACATATAAAGATCAGAGGACACTTGTTTGGCCACAGCATTCATTAACTTACTGGAAACTTCTGAGGAGTCTCTGGTCTTTACCTCACTTCTCACCATAGGAACACTTGTATTACGTGTACATGTTACTCTGCCAGGATTTATGTGGATTCTGGGGATTTGAACTTAGGTCCCCAGTTTATGGCAAGTATTTTACACACCGAGCCATTTCCTCAACGTTCAATGAATTTTGACTGGAGTTATTTTCATACTGTGATGGCTTTGTACTAACATAACTTCATCTCATGTGTTGAGGGACATATTCACAATCCCCAGCAATTGCCCCAGTTTCTTGCCTCCTGTCCTTCACACCTTGTCCTGAACACTATCATAGCCTCTTAGCTCATGACACAGTTTGTCCTTACTGCCAGCTGTCATCCTAACTGTCACAGTTTTGAGCAGTCCATTTCTGGCTCTCACTCTTGATATCTTCACGCTAGCCACGTCTAAAGAATCACTGTTTGATAAAGGGTGTTTGTTTCATGTATTTACCAACTAATCTTTATATCTTATACTTTCTCACATAGTCAGAGTATTTTGGGTGTTATTTGTTGGTGTTTAGTCAATACCATGTAAAGACTCATAATCAGCAAACGGCAGAGCATGCCTCTTGGGATCTATTCGTCTTTATTTCTACCGTTATTTACGTTTGCGGTTTACAAGTGGTGTTCTTCAGCCTCAGTGATGTTTTTTTCTTTTATATGTGAAGTCTGTCTACATCAGCTTCTCTCTCTTCTTCATCCTTTCCTTGGAATCTGTGTCCTGGAGCTTGAGGTACCTCTGTAGCCATTGCTGCATTGGAGGACATATTTGTTCAGTTGATTTATGAGAGTTAGGGCCATTACTTTAATGGCTTGTTGCAGCGTACACATGTAAACACCACCTGATAAATGCTGCTGCTTTTGTAGCAAATTAGAAAATTACCAAATTCGCTGTATCATTAAACATTTTCTGCATGTTTTTGTTCTCTCAAGGAAAATGAGAGAATGTGCACGTTTTGCAGTCTCTTCCATTGCTTGTGCATTCAATAATAAAACAAATATTGAAATCCACTAGCTCAGCTATTATTTGGAATAACCAATTATGAGTTCATTGTATTATAGTTATTTTAATAAAAATATAATCGGTTCAAAATACTTGGCTTGATCTTTCCATTGAGGAAGGAAATTATTTTTCACCCTGGTGGCTGCATTAATTTGTCTTGCTACTAGAATGTAATCAAGAAAATTAATTCGTTCGAGATTTTCTCAAACACCTATTTGTGCAAGTGAAGGTGCTAAGACAGCACTGATGTTTAAGCAACGATTCCCACCCTTCAGATGCATGTAAGCCAAATGATGAGACAAAGCTGAGTCAGTAGTTAACCATAGCGCAAGTGTTTTGCATTTTTAAAAACACTATTTATGATTTGTATTATTTTGGGTTTTCGAGACAGGTTTTCTCTGTGTAGTCCTGGGTGCCCTGAAACTCACTCTGTACACCAGACTGGCTTTGAATTCAGAGATCCACCTGCCTCTGCCTCCCAAGTGCTGGGATTAAAGGCGTGTGCCACACCACCATCCACCTTTTAAAAAACACTTAAAACAATATTCTTTGTGACAGCCTGGCCATCTGTTTGCCAAGTTCATTTCTCTCTTCCATCTGGGTATTTAATTAGATAATACTGAATATTTTCAGATTCTTTTGCAATTATGTGTGAACCTATGACCATATTCTGGCCAAGGACTTTTGCATGCATGACATGATGCATGCCCTAATACCTTACACAACCTTTCATTCTCTTATGTCATCTACTGCCTGACTGTCTATGTCTAAGGCTATCTGAGAGCTATATATTAAAGCTTTTTTGTTTGTGTTGCTGTTAGCTTTTCTCTGTGAACTTTGACTGGCATTGAAGTAGCCCTTTACCAGTCACTGAACAAGAGCTAAATCTGTGTATGTTAGGATGAGAGTTTAAGGTTTATCTGTTACAAATTCTAAGGAAAAACAGATATGCCAATGAATTGATTGTTTCACTTTGCTAGCTGGATTCAAGGGTGTATTTTCTTTCATCTTATGGGAAAATTATGCTTAGTATATATGTGAGACACCAATATGGAAGCTCAGTGCAAACTTAGTTGTACAAAGGAAGACGATCACGAAGCCTCAGGATTTAAAATGACGTGTGACTGTTCCCTAAAGAACTAGGAGGAAAGGAAAAGATAGTGAGGCCACAGGAATACTCTGGGAGTGGATGGGTGCTTTGTAGGTGGAGAAAATGATTTCTGAGATGATATTTATAGTCCTCAATGTAGTGAAAGACCAACAGCAAGGCTTCGTGTTGCTTTGCACCTATTTTTTGTTATCCTCATCCGTTGTGAAGGAAGAGGCCATTGAGGACCTTTAAATCAGTAACTCAAAGAATGCTTAACAAAAAAATTATTTTTTGACCTTGCTTTAGCCAGTTCTATTTCCCACTCCAGTATCTTGGACTTCTGTATGAATTTTCATATTATTAAGACGGAGAAACTTTTGTCGTTTGACTTATGATTCTAATTAGATCTTCGAGTGCTGTATATAAGTCGATTCGAAAAAGCTGAATCCCTTTAAGGAGAAACTCGAAGTTTATTGCTGTGTGCAATTATCACTGAAAAGCTAAGAGGCTTGGTGGGTACTCCCCGGGAGGAAAATGGAATCTCATGTCATTAAATATATGACATTTAATGATGAATGCTTCAAGCGTCAAGGAAAACTGGCATCTTTTAAAGTCAGCCAATAACTCAAAATCATGCTACATTATAATTTTATTCATACTTGAGTGGCTCTGTGATGAAGCATTTGGCTTTTTTTTTGAATTTCTAACTGTTTTCTTTTTTGTCACTGACAGGAGAGACATATGCTTTCTTTGTGGCATATTTTTACAGAAGTACATATGCAAGGTTTTTTTTTATAGATATAACTGGGAGGGAAGTTTTCAAATTTCTTGCTTGTCAAAAAATGTCTTGATTTTATTCTTTTACTTGATTGACAATTAACTGGTTATAGAAACCCAGGCTTCAAATGATTTTCCCCCCTCAGATTTCCATGGATTTGTCTAATTGTTTTAAGAACTTTAAACTCATGTTTAAGGAAATCTTACCCAAACTTTAGTAGCCAGATTTCAGACCTTCTGTTTGTGTTTGTATGCTGGCATTAGAGCAGAGCATTTCTAAGTACGGGACTTTATTCTTTACGCTTGACACTCAACTAGCATGAGAAAAAATCGTGACTGTGTGCGTCTCAGGGCAAGGATATTATCTCACCTTATTCTTTTTTTCTTCCATTTATCGATTGCTTTTTGGACTTTCTGACTTGGATGATAACTTTCAGGGTCACCATATGTCTGGGAGAAGTGGCCTTTTCTTCTTATTGTTTTGAGACTCTCGTGGAGGTCCTGAGGTACCTCAGTCTCTGACATCTTTGTTTTTCGTGACTCTTCTAGATAAAACCACATGTTGTTAATGACAGGGAAAAACTACTGCTTCCAACTATCTTGTATGTGATGGTGGAGGCGAGAGCCTTGGCTTAGCTGTTTCGTAGGCTTTTCTCTGTTACCTGTTCTGATTGCAAACCAAGAGGGACCTCTCGTTCTTCATACCTATGCCATTCAAAGTTGGAATTTTAAGAAAATGATTCCTGTTTCTCTTCAGCCATCTTCAGTGATCATTCTGGGCTTTGTATATCTTGATTCTGTTTTCCTATCAATATAATCTCACATACTGAGCCCCTATACTCATTTCTTATTGCTTAAGGAAATATCAGGACCTCAGGACTTGAGAACAATAGTTACTATCACAGTGTTTCTGCTTCCGAAGTCTGACCTCTTGGGCTGGACAGGACTTGCCTAGCAAATGCATCCTTCCCCCATCACACAAACACATCTGAGTTCTAATTGTTGCTAAAATTAAAGATGAAATTAGGGAGTTCTCTAGGTGCTGCTTTCGTTGGAAGCTTGATTTGGGAAGCATCCACTTCAAGCTCATTTACATTCCTAGAAAGTCACTTATGTCTGAGTACCACTTTCTCACTGGTAACTGTTTCCTGTCTTTTGTATGCTGCCGGGGCCTCCTAACCTGCTTAGGAGGTATTTTAATAGCTATCTGTTGATTGCATGAACATGTTGGCTTCTTGTAGCCCCAACCAGATGGCAAAATTCTGGTCTTTCAGGCTTATTTGCTTTATAGTTCTTTCCTTCACTTGACTGGATATGCAAAAATGCTAGAAAACATTGAGTCATCAATTTTGGTTTTGAAGTATCCTGGCCTACTTTTTTTTGGATCTCTGATTCTCCCATCAGTTTGTTTACTGTTTCTGACTTGTATGGACCTTCTATTGCTGGGTCCAGCTAACAGAACTCAATTCTCTCCAGGGTGTGTATTCAGCGTATATATCAAAATTCTTCATATCTTTCTGGAATTTGTCCTAGTGTCCAGTTCTGCATTATAGTTTTCATAACCAACCTGTATCTTGTTGTTATTTGTGTTTTAATAGGTCCTAGTTCCTTGTTTGGGAAATGTGTCTAGGGTTCCAGTTCTTCCATAACTAAATACCACAACAGTACATGTTATCTCTCGTTGGGAACCATCTGTAGACTTGGCACGGCAGTATATGACTTTGTGTGTCCCCTTTAGCTTTAACAACAACCTCTTAAATGAGGGGATCATTATTTGCCTACCACAGATGAGGTACTGGAGCCAGGAAGCTTATTATAGGGTTTAATGTTATTTATTGAAGTGAAGCAGGTAGAGAGTATTGGTGCTTCAAGTTTAGGTTTAACTCTCTCCACACCAACGTCTCTACTCATTGGAGAGCTGTTCTCTGCACTTCTCCCAGTAACTCGAAATCAATTACTTAATGGTCCCAGAAGAGACAGGTCCTTGGAGTCTTATGCTAGCCAGTGATCAGACACTCAGTGTACAGGAGCACTTCCGGTAGTGAACAGGAGTTCATCCGGTTGACCTCAGCAACTCTAGTCCACAGAAAGAACTGTTCTTTATCATGAGCCAAAGGGGATGCGTAAAATGGGCTCAGCAGACAAAAGAACATATGCTGTATAAGCTTGATGACCAGAGCTCAGTCCCTGGAAACTTTGGTGGAAGGAGAGCACTGGTGTTCCTGAAAGTTGTCCTCTGGCCTCCACGGACGTGCCATGGCATGTGAACCTGTCCATATGTCATGCGCATGCACAACTGCATATGTGGCGCGCACACACACACACACACAGACACACACACACACACGTACATGCACATGTGCACACAGACACACACATGAGCACATGTGCGTGCACAAACACAATTAAAAATGAATGAAAATAAAAAAAATAAAAGCTCCTTTTAGAGGGCGGTCACAAGTAGCCAGCCTCGTTTCCCCTTGTGTATGTCTTTCCCAGGTCAGCGCCGTCATCCTCCAATAGCTGCATTCGAGTGTAGCACACATCCATACACACCCACATGAAAGCCACTCTCATTATTTTTCAGTGTTAATTGCATGTAGTCAGCTCAAATGCAGACATCCGCAACTGAGTTGACGGCTGGATTGTAACAAACAGCAGAGCGGTTTGGAAATTATAAATTGCATCTTAGGAAATAATTCTTTGGGATATAAAGATGTCTGGAGACTAAAAGCAGACTAGAATCATCACCTTTCCCCACCTCCACGTAACAGGCTCACACATCAGTAAAAACAGCTGTTGGTCCAGTTTGCTGGGTGTGAGGTGCAGAGCTGGAACAACACAAGGAAAGCAGCGGTCTGTAGAGGCTCACTGATAAATGGTTTCCGTCTATTAGTTTTCTTTTTAACCAGTGGCTCTAAGCAGCAATATTACTCTTTCCTGAGATGAGGGATATATGAGTAAATTCTATACAATCAGGGCACTGAATTTGCCATGATCTATAAATTATTTCATTCATAAAAATCTTCATTTTTTTCATTTATCAGTTCTTTCTCTTAAAAATAAGTTATAAAAAGGGTAGTGAGAGATTTAATGTGTAAAACATTTAAATGCAATTTCATGATTTCCTTTAAAGTATAGTTTTATACTTGAGCTAATTAATTGATGGAAGAAATTACTGGAATAAACTGAATGGCAAGTTTCAAGAGAACAGTATGGCTCCACAGTGAAGCAAGGAGATTGCTGTAGTAAAAGCGTTCATGCACCTGTTGGACAGAAAAGTGATTAAGAGGCTGGGGATGACTTAGTGGGTCAAAGTGCTCGCTGTGCGAACAGAGGACCTGAGTTTGGATCCTCAGCATCCAGGTAAAAGACTGGGATGATCATAAATGCTTTAACCCCCAGTATGCTGGAGTGTGCAAAGGGTAAAGAGACCTAGGAACGGGGAAAGGGAAGTTGGCCATGGGGAAAGTGAGAGAGAGGTGCAAGGGTGTGTCGGAAAGGCAGGTAGTCCCCAGAGGCTTGCTGGCCAGGCAGTCTAGCCTAAAAACAGTTAGCTCTGGATTCACTGGGAGGCTATCTGTCAAGGGCATAAGGTGAGCAAGACACTAGCTTCTACACACATGTATGGATTGGTACACACACCCACAGCACACATGCATATATATCACACACAAATAATTTAAATCCAATCAAGTCCCTTGGAAGGTGGCAATGAGAGGAAAGGAAGGTTAAGGTCATCTTGGACCACTAGAGAGGAACTTATATCAAAGTACAAATAACTTTTTAAAAATGGCCAGGAATGGGGATCAGTGGGAGAACACTTCATTAGCACATACAAGTCCATAGGTTCAATCTCAAGTAAAGTGTCTATACTTGAAATGGTTATTGAACGCAAGTAAACCCAACTGGCCATTTTGAAACCAATAGTGTTATAGTCTTAAGACATCTTCTCCCACTATGAAATACTATGCGAAATACCGTTTTACCCTCAAAACAAGACAAAACAAAACAAAAAAAGCAAAAACAAAAAAAATAGTCCTCTCTTTGTCATTTACTAAACATCTCTGCATAGGGATAATTCTTCTGAAATAACTAAGGAACTTTTTGTTTGTTTGTTAGAAGTGATAGGATCAAGCCCATGACCTTGAAAATACTTCACTAGCAGCTATTTTCAAGACATAATAAGAATTTATTTAGCAATGAAGTTATAAAAAACTTAATAAGAATTTATTTTTGCAATGAAGTTATAAAAAATTATCTAAGAAAGCATTAACAATTAGCTGAAAATGTAAGATGCAAATGAACTTATTACTAAACAACAAAACAAAGGCTGATTTCTGAATCTGTGTTGCTGGCTCAAGCTTTGTTGACAACCAAAATTAGAGTTTTGAGGAGACAGTAGCTAAAGCCCTCAATTTGGGGTTATTAAGATTGAAGTATATATGAAGCGGCTCATTGTGGCATGTCACTTTATTCCCAGGTTGTCCCGACGTGGATCTAAGTTGCAGAAGAAACATGTGATGCAAGCTTGCATAGGCAGATGGAGTGGTGAAATGGAGTTGCAGGTGTGGTGAGGAGCAACCGTTTCTAGAATATGGAATCCGGTACAGCCTGGATTTGTACTGTATCAATTAGTCTTACTCATAATCACTGAAAATGGTGCTTCGAGATGCCATTTTGGCAAATATTCAAGCTGGCATCAATATTGTCCATACAGAAAACCAACAATTCTTTGTTTGCAATGTGACCTGGCTCTTTCCAGTAAAGTTTTTTTTTTCTTTTCAAACTTTGTCTTGTACTTGGCTATTCAGTCTTCCTCTGTTTTAATATCAGCCAGTAGATCAAAATATCACATGTCTTTCTAAAATATTTGAAAGAAAAACATCTGCTTCTCCTTAGGTTTCTGGGAATCTAAACTTCCAGCAGTTGCTCATCGAGTTTCTTTGAAAAATATAATGACTGAACGGGACACGATATGCAAATTGTAACCACCTGATCAGCCACAGAGGGATGACATTTTTGTAGCACACCTTATATTTATTTCAACAAGATTTTAATTGGCTGTCTACTGAACAACTCAAAATATTCAAATGTCTGCTGAAATTCAGGCAGATATAAAGTGTACGGGCTAGTTGCTAAATTTAGGCTTATATGCTTTGGAGGTCAGGTCTCATCATTCTCTGGGTAAATCTTCCAGAGGTTACATTAATGACTGAATGACTCCCGTGAGGGAGTGTCAGCACTTATGTCTGGCTGATGCCATCTTTCTGTAATGTAAGGCACCTCGAGTACATGCTTTGTGACAACCATATATATATATGGGTTTATGGAGTGGGCCTTTTAGATCTGTGGCAAGTTTCCTATTCTTTTTATTTAAACAAGAAAGAATATTTTCTAGTAGCAAATATTTCAGTTTCTATAACCATTTCCTATCTACCTCTGCCTGACTATAGGTCACAGTTCGGTGAGTGACTGCAGGAAACATATCTTATTCTTCCTGGAAAACTGAGTTGAGTTGAGGTTAGTCATAGCTTCTGGGGAGGTTGTCAGGATAGGAAGTAAGTAAGTAAGCTTGGTCTTCTCAGCCTCTCAGCACTTCATTAATACTTTCTGGGTGAAAATGACTGAAAGAAGCCAATTGTCACACGTGTGCACCTCATCCTCACAATGCAAACTGTGATAGAGCTAAGTTAAACTCCTCATTGCAATCTTTCTTTCTTTGGAAAAAAAAGCGTGTGTGTTTGTGTGCGCGCTTGTTTGTGATTGTAAGCTTTGTGTGTGTATGGTGTATGCACGTCTGCTGCTAAACATGGACCCCAATGTGCCAGTGGAGGTCGGGGACAACACTCAAGAGTCAACTCTCTCCTTCCACCATGGGTCCGATGGCTGGAGCTCAGGTCATCAGGCCCGTTTACTGGAGCCAATTCACTGGTCCTGGAAATTCTGATTGATGGGTGTGTGTGCAACCTATATAGTGCTCTTATGAAGAAAAGAGGCTTTAAATCGTTTTTAGAAGTGCAAAACAAAATAAAGGCTAACTTCTGAATCTATGTTGCTGGCTCAGGCTTTGTTGACAACCAAAATTAGTTTTTTGAGGAGGCAATAGATAAAAGACTCAATTTGGGGTTATTAAAAATTGAATTATAGATGAAGTGGTTCACTGTGGCACCCAACCTTATTCTCAGGTCATCCAGACATGGATCTGAAATTGCAAGAAAAACATAATGATAGAAACTCTTGGAGAGTGTGATCTGAGAATGACCAATCAGTGGAATGGAATTGCAGCCCTTGTGAGTAGTAACAAGAATATCAAAATTTGTGACAAAACCTTGCAAGGGTTTCCTTCTTTCATTATCATTTTCTTTCTTTTTCTGTTTTTTTTGCCTGGCTAGAAGCCAAATCCAAGAAAGAGTTCTAGGAAGTAAAATGTTTTATAAAGTACTGTATAAAGCCCGCCAGCCAGAAAGCAGGGTGCTGCAGTAAGACTCCAAGGATCTTACTACTACTATTATACATGTAATTTCAGAACTTAAGGCAAACACACTGTTTGTGAAGCATTCTGTTATGAGAGTTTGAGATATTTGGCATACATTTACTCATTCCTCAGTCATTCATTTGTTTACTTATTTCTTCTTTATTAAATGTCAGACCTATTTTGGGGTTGATAATAGGCCTTCTTGTTAGTAGTCCTTATAATCAACATATATGAGTTACATTTTTATAGTGAAAGTTATGCAAAATATTCTCATAGGAGACAGATAGTAGAAAAGCAGTTGTTGGGAGACTGGGAAGAGTGTGGGGTAAGAAATGAAGAGAGATCTTAGCTGGTCAGGGGTAGAGTTGGATGGAAGGAGCAACCTAGTTATTCTATACAGCACAGGAAGATGGCTATGGTTAACAACAATGCAGTGAGTGTTTTAGGAGAGACACAAATCAATGCTTAATGTTTGATGTGACAATATGTAGATCACTTTGATAATTGTGTACATGTACTGAAATATCACAGGAATATTTCTAAATATTATAAAAAATAATAAATAAAATTCACCAGTTTATATACATAAAATTTATACTGACAAATGCTTATGGTTGTGTATCTATCACTACAACCATGACATTGCCGCAGTTTTGGTCATTCCAGAAGCTCCCCAGTTCTATTTTGACGTTGCCCTCACATCTTCCAATATTTTGTGCCCATACACAGTTCAAATTATTTTTCCTTAGAATTTTACATAAATTTAGAAATATATAAATAATGAGTAGTCTCTGGCCTGACTTTTTGCACTTAGCACAATGTTTCTGAGATTCACTCATTTTATTGCAAGTACCACAGGGTTGTTTTCCTTTTCCGTTTATTGAGGGAAAGAATGGTTTAAGTGAATATACCAAAGATTGGTGAGGGTAATGGGTAGTAGAACTGTTTCTAGTTCATATTATTGCAAATAAGCTGCTATTAACGTTGACACATGCATCTGTGTGAACACAGGTTTTTATTTATCTTGGACGTTATCTAGGGATTATAATGTGTGCTCTTTAACTTCATGGATAACTGTCAAATGAAGCATTTGTTTAGGTTATTCAGATATTGGGGAAAAATGTGATAGCTCCGAAGATCAGTAGAGTACTAACTATTTTACATTCTCATCAACAATATATGAAAATTCCAGGGAACTCTTTATATTGCCAACACTTTAAACTATGACATTTCGTAGATATTTACTTCCATGACATGATTTTAACTTATATTCTTGTGTCTAGTGATCTTGATAATTTTTAATGTACTAATCTTTGATTGAACCTCTAATTTATAAAATTTTTCTTTAAAATTTTATATTTAAAAATTAAAAATTTATATTTATTATTTGAACACACGTGAGAAAATCCTCAATAAAATGCTATCAAACAGAATGCAACAGTACATTAAAAAGATTATTTACCATGATAAAGTGAAATTCATCCAAGGAATAAAAGGATGGTTCAAGATATACTAACCAATAATACAAAAACCCTACTAAAGGACCAACCCATATGATCATCTAAATAAATGCCTAAAATAAATAATAAATTTTAAAAAATTCAACATCCTTTCATAATAAAGATCTAAGCTTTAAATACTCAGTGAAGTATTGAACATAATAAAATAATAAATGACAAGTCAATAAACAACATCCTGCTATATGAAAACTCATGGTAACTGTCTCTAAGAGCTAGAATAAGGGAGGCAGACACTATTGTCATCTCAAGGTCTTGCAATTTTCATGTACATACTTTGTTAAATCATTCCCCGGGTACTCCATATTTTAAAGCTATGGATATTCTCCCCTTCAATCTTTATGATCACTGCTGGAAGGCAGAAAACAGATATTTTTTCACATTAGCTTTGTATCCTGTGAATATATTATACCTACTAACTTATTCTATTTGTTAGAATTTTCTATATGGGTAGTAAGTTGTAGTCATATTTGCATAACGTAGTTTTAATTTTAAATACTTTTTTATTTTTTAAAAAAATACTATCTTGGACATTTAGAAGATAAGTAAAACTCCAAGTACAAAAATATGGTCAGAATTCTCTTATCTCTGAAGAAGGGGACATTACTTGAGTCTTTTGTAGTAGGCAGGGCAGTAATATTTTTTTGATACCTTATATCAGATAATAAACATTCCTTTCTGTCTGTACAGTGCTCATAGTTCCTCTCATAAATGGGGAGAGGATTTTGTCCAGCATTTTCTGGCACCTTCTGAGATGGTTGTGCTGTTCCTTCAATGAAATAAAAAATCAATTTTCTTTTTTTGTAGTACTGCATCACTAGACTTCCTTCTAGATCACATGCGTCTAAAGAAAAACGATCTGTCCTTCATTTCCTTTCAATGTAGACAGCAGGTCTTTTCTCAAGTTCACTTATGATTGTGTCTTTATAGCTAATTTTCAGTAATTTGGTATGTCTTGGTGTAATTTTCTTAATGCTTTTATTGTGTTTCTTGAATCTGTGAGATTATGATTTTCAATAAAATTTGGGGAATGTGTCAGTTTTTTCTTCTATGAAAGTTGGAATTTGTTGATAAAATTTTTTGTCCTCCCTGGTCCTGCAGTTGTTCAGTCCCAAAGAAACACACAGAGATCTACATTAATTGTAAGCTGGTTGGCCTAGCAGCTCAGGCTTTCTATTTTTATTATTTATTTATTTATTTTTATTTATTAAAAATTTCCACCTCCTCCTCGCCTCCCTTTTCCATCCCCCTTCCCACCTCCCCCTCTCTCTCTAACCTTAAGAGCAGTCAGGGTTCCCTGCCCCATGGGAAGTCCAAGTTCCCCCCCCTCCATCCAGGTCTATAAAGGTGAGCATCCAAACAGACCAGGCTCCCACAAAGTCAGTCCACGCAGTAGAATAAAAATCCAGTGCCATTGTCCTTGGCTTCTCAGTCAGCCTCCATTGCCAGCCCTGTTCAGAGTGTCCATTTTGATCACATGCTCCAACACTCCCAATCCAGCTGGCCTTGGTGAGCTCCCATTAGATCAGTCCCACTGTCTCAGTCAGTGGACGCACCCCTTGTGATCCTGACTTCCTTCATGTTCTCCCTCCTTCTGCTCCTCATTTGGACCTTGGGAGCTGAGTCCAGTGCTCCAATGTGGGTCTCTGTCTCTATCTCCATCTATTGCCAGATGAAGGTTCTATGGTGATATGCAAGATATTCATCAGTGTGGCTATGGGACAAGGCCAGTTCAGGCACCCTCTCCTCTGCTGCTCAAGGAACAACCTGGGGACCTCTCCTTGGACCTGGGAATCCCTCTAGAGACAAGTCCCTAGCAAACCCTAAAATGACTCCCTTAATTAAGATATTTACTTCCCTGCTCCCATATCCGCCCTTCCTCCGTCCTACCCATTCCATTTCCCCAAGCTTTCCCCAATCCTCCCCTTCTCCCCTCTCTCTACCCATCTCCCCTTACATCCACCCCCACCCCCCACACCCATGCACCCAAGTTTTACCTGGAAATCTTGTCTACTTCTAATATTCAGGAGGATAACTCTATGATTTTCTTTAATTTCACCTTCTTATTTATCTTCTCTATAACTAAATCTTACATCTTACACTAACTCATAATTCTTGTCTGTGTTAGCTACATGGTTTGGTAGCTTTTATCATTGAGGCATTCTCGTCTTTCATCCTCTGCATCTGGGTGACAACTGCAGACTGAGCCTTTCCTCTCCCCAGAATTCTCCTGTTCATGTCTCCCTGCCTATATTTCCTGCCTGGCTTCAGGCCAAGTAGCATTTTATTAAACCAGTGTAAGGGACAAATCTTTACAGGGTACAAAACCATTGTCCCACAATACTTCCCCCCTCTTATTTCTTTTCAGAACAAAAACTCTGAATCTAATTTCCTTTGTATAGCTTTCTTCCTAACACTAGTATGGAAGGAATCCACAGGTTCTCATCCTCTGTGCAAACAAAAGAAGAATCTCTTTTCCAAAGCATCATATGCTTAGACCCAAATTTTGAAGTCAAGATACCTTTAAAGTCTATTTGTTGGTTTAGCTTAGCAGTCCCCAGAATCAAATGTTTTTCTTCAGTCAAAAAACTCAGATAAAAACACAGAATGCTGCACCAATGTGTTGCCAGCTAAATCCTTGTAAAACCTGAGAGCGTATGAAAAGGAATTCTAGACACAAAAATAACAAAGTTTAGAGCAGTTTCTTGATAGCCACAATTTGTTTTTCTGGATGGGCTTATGGCAAGCAGGTTTTATGAGAACCTGTGGATTCCTTCCAGATTAATGTGATTTAATGGACCAAGTCTCCCTGAAAGGTCTCTCTGAACACTCCCAAAAATTACTTTGCCCAACAAAAAGCAAAAAGCAATTTGGAGAGAACGACACCCAAATTCCCTAAATGATTGTCTATAAATGTTTGTTTATATTTAAAGGGAGATTTGCTATAGAAATGAATACTTTGCATTGGTATGGATCTTGGTTTATTGATACAAATTTTAGATCAATTTTGTTATATGTGCATTTATGCTCTTGCTTAAGGTATTGTATTTGTGCAGCTTATTTAAAAATGTAATGTATAATTAAGAAATAAAGGTTAATAGATAATCATCTATAATAGCCAAGCTTCTAGTCATGTTAGTTAGGTTTCTAACTATATAGAGATATATTTCAGTTAGATAGGTATTCTTCAAATATTTCAGAGACCTTTATAATATGGTTTTTAGAATGTCTTAATAACTTAGGACTGTTTATGACATGAGACACATCTGTTCCTGGCAGCACCAATTACTTTAAGAGGATTATGAGCATTAAAGAGGCTCCTTATGGAGTTTGTTAGCCATTTGGGCAAGAAACTGCTCTTTCCTAAACTGTTTGACTGGATTTGCAGGACCCACAAAAAAAAAATGACTGCTGAAGCTGTCTAAAGAATGTGAGACAGTCCTTCGCAGTTCCTACTTCGTGAAATAACTGCCAGACATCTTGCAGTATACAGAAGAGAACAACAGTACTAGGCATAAGAGATCTTCAAATTTCCAGCTTCATGGAAAGTATGCTGGATACTATGGGCCTGTAGGCTGAATATTGAATGCCCCAATGTTACAGAAGAACTTTGGAAGGCAGCAAGTGTCTCTGTCAATTCTAGAGTTTTAGAAGTTGCTTACAATGCACTTCCTGTTAACTTAGATATTATATTCTAGGGTCTTTGATGGAGTTGGAGAATAGATAGTTATAGTTTTACTTAGTTATGATAAAAGATGAAGTAGATATAAATATTGTAACTGTAATTCTTGCTTGATAACTGTTTTGTTATATGTAATTTTGTTATGTTAAAGTTAAAACCTTCCTTTTTATTTAGACAGAAAAGGGGAGGTGATGTATGCTATGAATATGTTTTATTGCCATTGGTTAATGAATAAAGCTGTTTTGGCCAGTGGCTTAGCAGAATATAGCTCGGCAGGAAAGCTAAACTGTATGCTGGGAGAAAGAAGACAGAGTCAGAGAGAAGCCATGTAGCGGTGCACAGGAGGCAGATGCATTAGAACTTTGCCAGTAAGCCACATGACAATAAATACATAAATTAATAGAAATGTTAATTAATAGAAATAGTTTAGGATGTAAGAGTTAGTCCGAACTATTCTTAAGCTATTGGTCAAACAATATTGCAAATAATATAGTTTCTATGTGATTATTTTGGGTCTAAGCGTCCAGGAACAAACAAGCAGTCTTTGTCAACAGGAATTCTCTCTTGACTTTTGTTTATTTAAAACAGTGTTGGATACTCAATCTTGCTGTGCTTATGTGTCATGGATGTCTGAAGGGCAGACCGCATCCTACCTTTCTGTAAAATACACCCTCTAAGATGTGGCTTTTTCTGCCCCTTGATTTCAGCAGTTCCTTTTCTCACATCTTTCTGTGCTCATATCAAGGTATTAACTGAAATATTTTGGCTATTATTTGTAACTTTCCAGATATGGTCACCAAAATTTCAACTCATAGGCTTCTACACCAGAAGGCTTTCTATGACTATATTGTAACATGAGGGTCGGCTTGTTGGGGTATCTGTTCCCGCCCAGTACCCCACAACCGGCAAGTCCCAGAGAAAATCAATCACACAGAGATCTCTATAAGTTGTAAAGCTGATTGACACAGATCCATGGATGCCCCTCAAGTTTATTTCCCTTTAAGCTTTTCTCACTATGTCTTTCTATAAGTGATGATTTTGAAAGCTTGTATATTCTTTGGCTGTTGCTTTTTTCAGGCTACTTATTAGTTCTTATGACTTATCTTAACCCATTATTTGATCTATGTTAGCCATATGGCTTGGTACCTTTTTAGCTGTCAGCTCACATGTTGCTTCTTTGGTGATCTGGGTAGGAGTGGTGGAGGGAGCTTCCTGCTTCCCAGAATATTCCTGTTCTCTTTGCTCCACCTCTATTTCCTGTCTGGTTTTCCCGCCTATACTTTCTGCCTGGTCAATCAGCATTTATTTAAAATATGATTGACAGAATACAGACAATTCTCCCGCACCACTATATGATCTTCTAAGCAACTTTGCTGGAGTTGTCATATTGCATGTCTGCCAAATATTGATAGCCACATAAGAAGCTGTATTTATTGCTGTATTTTCCTCTCTCCCACTAGATTGTAACCTTTATGGGGACAGAGACTTCACTTTATTGATTTTCTATTATTCAGTACCTAACATAATTTCTAGCACACAGTAAACACCCCATGAATGTTTTCTGGGGCATCAGTCACTGCATGGATCCTGCATCGGAAACCCAGTGTGCCTCATTAACATCCCTTAATGTCTGCAGCACAGATCCATGGATGCCCCTCAAGTTTATTTCCCTTTAAGCTTTTCTCACTATGTCTTTCTATAAGTGATGATTTTGAAAGCTTGTATATTCTTTGGCTGTTGCTTTTTTCATGCTGAATGTTCTACTCTTCTGCTTCAGAATCTATCTTCCTTAAGAAGCTCTCTATGAAGGTCGCATAGCTTTTCTCTGTTTTTCTTCCCATTGAATCTGTCTATGGACAGTCTGTGTAATGATTTGATGATTTATTTTACATTTATTTATTAAAAAAGCATTTTGTGTTTAGTTTTGATTCCTTAACCAAAGTATAAATTTCTCAAATCCAAGAATTATATGAATTTTTATTTTTATATTTTATCTTTCAAGAGAATATTGATCTAAACCAGACTTTTAGGACAAACTCTATGAGGCTCAGTTTTTATATACATACACAGCATAATGAATTAACTGTACTGTATGTGTTTATTCACTTAGGAAGTTATTTTGACAGTGTCATTCATTCTATAAATATTTATTAAGTGCTTTCTGTGTGCCAGGCACTACTTTCAATGCTGAGGTTATATAAGTGTATAAAACAACTTCAACAACAGAATCTCTGACCTTTTTGAGCCTACATTTTTTGAGAGTTGACAGCTAAAAGTAATTTAATAAATAAAATATATCACGTTAGGCAGTATGGTCTGTAAAGTGAGACCTTCAAATCTGGAAGAAAAAAGGATGTATCACAAGTTTAAACTTTAAGCAGTGATTTCTCAAATTATAAACATCTGCCTTACTTTTATGTAGATATTCTCATACCTGTGTGCAAACAATAAAGCAAAAGTGTGTGCAGTTGAAAGGGAAGGGATGTGAGTGGACCTGGTTCAAAGTGGAATAGTTAGCAAATAATAAATATGGTCTTCTCTCTTCATCTGTATTATGTGTGCTTCGTCATGAGCCATAGTGATTGAGCTAACACAACCTTGAAACTGCTAAGGAGAAAAGTTTGTCCTTGACTCTATATAGACATACTGTTTATTCCTCAAATTGCTTTTGGAGACCTGATTAGATTATTGCTTTCTGGCATTTTCTTTCTCATTCTCCTATAAATTTTCTGTATCTACAGTGCTTTTAAATAGTTTTTTTGATGTACCTTTCCCCCAGAGTCCACTCTAGATGGGGCTTGTGTGTGAACTTCCTTGTGGAAATTGTAGACTCTCCTTCAATCTGTCCACACAGACCTTTTAACAGGAACATGCTACAATTTTAGATCCAGCATCTATGTTTATTGAAATTATGTAGACTTTAGTCATTTGCATCACTTATGAGATCCAACTTTCCCAGCCAGTGTTACAATCCCAACAGCATGCTTTCATTTCCTAATCTGCTTTAAGAAACTGGCTCTTGGAAGAAGGTTGAAAACTGAATATTACAGGAGAGAACAGAATAGTACAGGATTAGCAAATGTGTTGGGGGTAGAAATATTAACGGTTATAAAAAGTAAACATCTATTAATTCAAAAATCTTAAGTTGCAAAGGAGTAATGAATTCAAAGTTAAGTATTATACATACTTTGAAAATGTGTGATAAAATATAGTTCAATAAGATTTATAGGATTCATATTTTAAAGATGAGATTAATTTCTATTTGTTTTTCATTTTTATAAATGTCAAAGTATAATGTATTATGAAGAATGCAGGGAATAGAATTTTTGAAATTTCCTAGGGCATTTATAATTTATCAGAGCTGTCTGTCTCTCCCCATCCTCCCCAAACAGCTGGGTATTTTTGGAATGAAATCATAAAATAGAATCTATTCAAGATCTAGATAAGATTGTTGCCTGGGTTTGGGAAGAAAGGGAGAAAGCTTAAAAGATGTGTAACGTGTCCCTTACAGTTTTATTCTCATGTTTTTTTTTTAAAAAAAAACATGATTGCATATCTGTTTATTTATTAAATAGTATTTACTGGGAATCTGGCTATAAGCCAGGCACTATTCTAAGGGCTGGAGATACAGTTGTTAGGAACCCACTCCTCCCCTTATGGTGCTTATAGTCCAGTGAGGGAGATGCATAATGAAAAGAGAAATGTAGAACTTACATTATGCTAAACAGCAATGTGGGCTCAAGGAAACAAATTAAACAAGAAAGGAACTGAGTTTTAGGTAAGGGAATGGGAGAAGGCTTCTATGAAAAAAAAATGAATCAAAGTCAAGACTCAAAAGAAAAGAACGCAAGGCCCTGTGGTTATCTGGGGAGATGATATCTGAGGTCAAAGATAAAATAAATGTGAAAAACCTCAGGAAGAAGAAGACGTGTGAAGTACAGCAGGAGGCCGGTGTGCCTGGAATGGATGATTCCTCACTGAGGATCACCTCCTTGGCCTTCATGACTACAGGACCCCTGCTGGATGATATGCAACCGAGCAATTAATGCTAGCTAGTGTGATGGAGTGGTGATTGCAGAAGGGCCTTATTTCTTCAACTTTGACCCACTGAGATGATGCAATCCTCACCCTCATAACTTACTGTATTTCAAGTCAGCCTTTCCTACCTTGTGCATTACATTATGAGGGTGAACGATGTGCAGCCTAGGTCTCTGAGTTGTCGTATATAAACCAATGTCTGAGATTAGGAAGGATTTAGTTACATTCTCTGTACATAGAAGATACCAAAGCTTTGAAGCTCTGTGACACACAGATTTTGACGTGCTTTTAATATTTATCTCCTCCCCAAATTCATGTTGGAATTAAATATTAATGTGATAGTTATTAAGATACTGATTCTACCTATATCCTGAACTTGGACTTTGCAGCCTTGAAACTGTTAGAAATTAACTTCTACTATTTTAAATCACTCAGAATAAAGTATTTTGCTAAAGGACTTCAAATAGGCTAAGGGTTTGGTAGTACAGGAGCTTAAGTCATTGGAGTGACCTCAGATCATTTCTTTCAAGAATACATAAAAGACAGTCTATGAAAAACTGCGGCCATTATTCCTCACTTCCTGGCTGGCACATTACTACAATATGTAAAGTTTCTGCCAGTTATTGCTCATAAGGTCCATTAAGCATGATTTCGTCAATGTAACTGACATCAGAGTGTTCTGTGAAATGTCACAGTGGTCAGCACCTCTTTGGATAAGATTTTGCCAGACAATGGAAGAGTTAGCATTGCCTGTGAAGGTACTCCGCTCTCTCTGTATGGTGACAATAAGCACTTGTCCTGAGATTTGTGATATAGAAATAAAATGAAGGTATGTGCCAGACCATAGCTACACCTCAGCCTCTCATTGGAAACACTGCACCTACAGCAGGGACTACAGGCAAAACGGCCCCCTGATTAGCTTTGTAACAACTCATGATACTTCTGCCTTTTACATAGGTTGAAAATGGGGATTAAGTTAGACCCACTCTTGTGGACGTCTTAGAGAAATAGTCCAGAATATGATTTTGGCAAGAGAAAATGAACCGTCTGCAAAGGGAACAATAACTTGCTTGTAAACTTTTTTAGAGAAAGCCCAGGTAAAAGAGGTACTTTGCCAATGCTATGAGCCAAATCTGCTCATTATGGCACATAAATGCATCCATCCATCCATCCATACATACATACATACATAGTGTGCTGGTTTATATTATCAAAATGTTGTGATCTATTAGTCATGACTTAAGATACCTTTGGGTCAACCCTGATTGGTTGGTCATTATTCATTGATTATAGTGGTTAAAATCCTACTGTTTGGCCCTGAGTATTTCAGAAATCCACCATCCTTTCTAAAACCAGGAAACTCATTTGTGTTATCACCTGCTGGTTACAAAAGATAGTCACTGAACTCGGAGCTTTTTTGGGAGGTGATTTCCCACTCACCACATATCCAAATTCTCTGGTGAAAGGGGTGTGATCTTGGTTCTCTTGTTGAATACGGCAGCTGGAGAGAGTTATGCTTTCTCCAACATTCCTGTTTTCCAACGATTGTTCCTTCTTCAGTTTTAGGCCAAGGAAACTTTTCCATCTCACCCTGATCAAACCAGATGAATTTTGGGTCCATATTTCAGAAAACAGTCAGTGGGATAGAGTTTTCTACAGTTACTTGACTACAGCAGTGCATTTGATTTGCTCTAATGTTACATATGGTCCTTCAGGGTATGATACCCTTAGTCCCATTCTCACATCTATTACTCAATTTTGTGCCAGTGTGCATTTTCAAAGTCTGGCTGTTCTTGGGCACATGAGCTTTCTTTTTCCAAAAGCGATGTGACTTTCACTTTCCTGGAGCATGCGGAGATCTGGTGCTGGTAATAGGTCTTGAGATAGTGCCAGATGGTAGGGGAATAGGCATCCATTTGAAAGGTGGTAGGTTTTCATCAAGTTATCACCAGGTACTCATGCAAGGGAAAACCATTCTCCTCAGAATGCAGCGATGGCATCTGCTTGTGATTAAGGCTTAGGGATATTAGATTAGAAATACTCATCCTTGTCCAAGTCCACAAATACATTCTTTTAAAGTGTCAGGAGTTATCTAGTACTTCTGAGCGACATCTACATCTGAACTTTCACGCTGTACTTGGCTCATTCAGGGCCATCAAGATGGGAAAACCCGTAGAACAGCAGACCAACAGTTAGGGGACCTGCATGGAACTGACCTAGGCTCTCTACATGTGTGTGGCAGTTGTGTGGCTTGGTTTCTTAGTAAGGCTTCTAACAGTGGGAGTAAGACCTCTCCCTGGAGCTTAGCTGGCTTTTGGTAACCTGTTCCCCATGCTGGATTACCTTGCCCAGTCTGGACAGAAGAGGGAGGAGCTTGTTCCTGTCTGGACTGGATGTGCCTTGCTCTGAGCAAGCCCATGGGAGGCCTGCCTTTTTCTGAATGGAGATGGAGGCGGAGCAAATGGGGAGAAAAGAAGATGAGAAAGAGGAAGGTAATGGAGAAGAGGAAGGAGGAGAAATTTGGTATGTAAAATAAATGAAAAACATGTTATTTAAATTAAAAAAAATAAGGAGAAAAAAATAGGCTCATCTTATATGACTCATACACTTACAGCTTGGATTTAATTTTCAGTCATATCTACTGTGACTCTGAGGAATAAGAGTTTGTTTTCTGACTGCCAGCAATACATTCTGATGCTTGGTGTCCTGATTTTAGGAGAGGCTGATCCCTGGTTTCCGTGCCTACTCATTATTGTACTAATTAGGGTGATAAATATTGAATTAACCATCAACCACTTTGTCATGCAAAGACTTTCATTCAATAGATAATCCATCCTGTGTAGCCACAGGTAATGATTTATCTTACCACAATACTATTGATCATTTCTGTTTTTGTAGTGATGCCTCTTATATATTTCTCTCTGGTCCCCTACGAGTGACATTGCACTACCTGCCCTGTGCTGGGACTATAAGCATGCACCAACACACCTGCTTAATTATTTTATATAGTTGTGTTGGAGGAGGCTGCTAATTCCTTCCCAGCTGCTCAGCCCCAAAACAATCACACAGAAACTATATTATTTGCATTACTGTTTGGCCAACATCTTAAGCATGTTGCTAGCTTGCTCTTATATCCTATTTCTATTAATCTGTGTATTGCCACATGGCTGTGGCTTACTGGGTAAAGTTCCAGTATCTTCCTCCTCTCTCTCTCTCTCTCTCTCTCTCTCTCTCTCTCTCTCTCTCTCTCTCTCTCTCCATATATACATCTTCCAGTCTGTCTTTACTTTGTTGAGCCATTGGCTGAAAACAACTTCTTTATTAGCCAATGGCAATAAAATATAGTCACAGCATACATCACCTCCCACTTCATAGATGTGACTATCCCATCTTCCACTGGTAAGCAAAGGAGGGCTATGTTTAAAGTTAACAAGGGTAACCCCAGTGCAGAATCCTATCTTCAGGGACCCTTCGATTTTTTGCACTCTATCAATCAAGATCCAGCAATGGCTATAATAGATAGTCCTGGGGATAGCACTGATGTAAGGAGCTGGCCACTTTGCCTAGCTGATGTGGTAGATCTCAGTTACCTTCAAATGTAGTGACTCAATCCAACAAACATATTACATATTATCTCATAGTTCCTCATGTTCATGAATTCAGGCGTACCTTCTCATGATCCTTTTGTCAGTTTACTGGACAGGCTTGGAGTCACCCAAAGGCTTGGCTGATAGTGGATAAACTGCTTCCAAGATGGCCCACTCACATAACCATTGGCAGGAGGCTTTGGCTTCTTGCCTGCAGTTGGTCAAAGATTTCGGTTTCTTGCTGAACAGACATCTCCACAGGGCTGTTTGAGTGTCCTCACACCACAGCAATGGCCATTCCCAGAGAATGACCTAAATGAGTGAGCAGAAGGAGATACTGTCAATGATGCTTTTTATGATTCGATCACACTCATCATTCAATGAGAGATGAATTGCATCCAGCTTTTACAGAGAAAAGTTTGTGGTATATAGAAAAACCATCACAGAGTAGGGCTGAAAGGCTGAAAGGAGAACTAATTCCAAGACACACAGTACCTGTCAAAAGCTGCCAAAATTGGGGTTGAAGTAATCAACAGATCTGTTCTCCCTCAGAGGTGAGGGAATTGACCTATGAGGTTGGTGCTTTGATATTTGAGTGCTACGCATTGTGCTCCCGTGGGGAGCTACCATTTGGCTGGCATTCAGACCTTTGAAGGAGGCATGGCGTGAGTCTGGTGGTCTGTGGAATTGGCATGTCTCTGTTCATCCTCTGTCCCTGAAGGAGCATAGCCTACTGGAGGGTGTGCATCGCTGGTGTTATAACTGCGCTCTGCTGCTGGAAAGAAACTTACAAGAGCTGTAAATAGAAAAGGAGTGTGTCTTCCCTCCTCCTTGCCTTCCAATTTCACACCATTCTCCCTCATTGACAGAAACTAACAGGAATCTCTCTGGCTAGGGAATACTGAGAAAGTAGTGCCAAGCAACACAGTGCAGATGGGTTGATTTGGTGTTGAGAGACAGCAGGGCAGTGACTGTCACACCAATTTTGTCTTCGGATTTTCTTGTAGACAACTCTTCTGAAATCACTCTTCTCAGTCCTCCACATAGAGCATTAAGGACATCATACCTTTTCAGATCCCTGCCTTACCTTTTCTTATGAGTGGCTGGTACTTTATATGTATGGACATATAAAGTCCATATATATATTTATATGGACACTTTTTGCTCTCAACTTACAGATTTGTGGTCAGTGGGCTTTAATGTGATGGAAGCTTGAAAATTTGAAGTCACTTGTGATCATTGTGTCTTTCTTTTTAAACTTTATTTTATGTGGTTTTTTTTTTTGCTTCATATACATCTATACACCATGTGCGTGTCTGGTGCCTGCAGTGGTCAGAAGAGGGAGTCAGATGCTCTAGAACTGGAGTTACAGGTGATTGCTAGCCACCATGGATGCTAGGAATTGAAGCTCTGGAAAAATAGGCAGCGCTCTTAAATGTTCAGCCAACTCTTCAGCTCCTCATGATCTATATATCATCCCAGTGACTAAGTTATTATTTGGGTAAGGGGGTGTGTTCAGCTTGGATACCCAAAGGTCTCCATCAAGTCATTGATTGTGGTTGACCTTACCGTCTGTTCTCTTGGCAAACCTGGGCATACACAGGTTTGTTCAATAAAGTTGTTCAATAAAGCCTGCTACAGAATGAATGGCTAGATCAAGCATCTTCATTAAAGTTTTCAGCCTTGGGGAAGTTGTGAGTTGGACGCTCTTTAGATGAATGTCAAAGAATGCTGACTTCACATGAATGGTCCAGAACCTCATGTTTTTCTGGACATTCTTTGATCAAAGAGTTTCAAATAGGCAGGCTCTTCTCACTACCTCTGCAAACCATCCTTCCCATCTCAGCTCTTTTGACTATCCTAGATAGATTCTGTTCCCAGTGTGAATTCTGAGAGCGATCTGTAGGAACTCTGAGATGACCTGTGATTTGGTACCCAGGGAAGGCTTTTAGGCCCTGAGGGCAGAGCTGTTCAAATAGGTCCCCAACATGTTAGTTGCACCCATGCTCTCTCTCTACAATTTCACTTTGCACCCCTTTAAAGAATGTCAAATGCTGAAATAAATTTAGTAGAGACAGTCAAGAATTTAAGGGAAAAGGCAAGTATAAGAAACTAACAGATTTCTCAAGTCCCTTTTTGCTGTGAGCTTCCATCTGATCTGCCTCTCATTTTCAGGTGCAGTTATGAGGCAGGTAGAACCTGTCTCTGCCTCTGTCTTACTTTCCCTTTTACGGACGTTCTTCCTTCATTCTCAGATGGGATTTAGTGTCCCACATTGAAGGTGACTGCATAACTTGACATAGTGCATGACTTCCCTAAGTGTCTAATTCTTTTCTGCATAGCAAACCAGCTGGCTAACTCCCTCCTTTTGGATGGCTAACAGGTGCACACTTCATGCACCCACAGCAGACCTTCGGGTCATCTTCATCCTCCCAAACTTGCTCTTGCCTCAGCCTTCTTCATCAGTTGTTGAAAACGTCATACCTTAGTTCATGCCTCACAAACCTTCAGTTATTGCCTTGTTCTTACTTTGCATAATAAATATAGCAAGATAATTAGCAAATTATCTTGCCTTACATAACTGACATCCATCTAGACTCTGGCTGTATGGCACTGACTCCATCACTGCTGCCCAAGTTCATACCACCATCCCTTTTCCCTTGGCTATTGTAATAACTGCCAGGTTTCTCTGCTTCAGTCTTTCTCCCCATCAGGGTATCCTCCACAGCCTACACTCCATGAATGAATGAGAGTGTGCTAGTCTTGTGCTCCAAGCCTTCGATTATTCATAGTGACACCACATCTTCACAAAAGCCATGTGCTTGATGACCTGGGCTCTCAACACCCCTCTGAAGCCTATTTCTTACTTCTTTTCTTTGCTTCCATGGAACTAAATGTACGCCGTCACTGCTCTTTTTCTTGACAGGAATCAAATTCTTGACCATCTCTCTTTCTTTTCACTCTGCCTAGGACACTGCCCTTATTCAGATGGTTGCATACTTTGCTATTTCTCCTCTTTTAAGCCTCCTTTCCATTTAACCTTCTCAGTGAAGACTTCTCTAAACTCTGATATTCTAATTGCTTCCACCCATGAGCATATTCTTATTTTCCTTCCTGATTATGCTTTTATTCATAATTCTGATCAAACATTTGACACATCCAAGCAGTCAAGCAGAAAATACATTTTACTTATGTGTTCCTGAGAGCTCATCATTCCCTAACATCATATGAGATATGTGAAGTCTAGGGTGTGTTCACACACACACACACACACACACACACACACACACACACTCACACACCTACTTGAGACAGGATCTCACTATGTAGTCACGGCCTACCTGAAACTCACTATATAGACCTGACTGGTTTCAAACTGACAGAGATCCACCTCCCTTTGCCTCCTGAGGGATTAAAGTCATACATCACCACATTGAATGAGGCTTTGGCTTTTAACTTTTATTTTGTTTGTGTGTGTAAGTTCCGTGAGAAATGTTTTACACTTAGTATTTTGTGAATATTGGCTAAATGTATAGATATACATTAAAATGGAGCTTTTAAATGTAATGTAGCAGCTAAATTAGGTGACCATAAACTATCTTCAGCTCTAACTCTGTGATGATGATGTCTGTATGGGGTTCCCTCTGAGCTGCATCATTAGGTTATACACTCAACATATGGTAATGTATGGTAACATATCCTAGCCCTGAATAATCAAAACCAATCACACTCGTAAACCTCCACCCTGCCCTTATTGATCATGAATATAGGCCAGGCACCAACTTCTACTTCAACAGATTTGCATTTTAAACGGATTCTTGTAGAGTCTGACAGGTCAGAGGTTATCATTGTCTAATAGAAATCTTAGTGCAATAGTGGCAGCAGTAGAAAATATTTGACAGCTCATCTTACCCCCAGAAACTGTGCCCATTTTGTGCTTTAATGTTTAACTCTGAACATTGTGCAGATCACAGCAAGCCAAACATCATAGCTATAGATTTCATATGATATTTTCCCTCAAGGTTAGTCGAATTTTCCCTTTGCCTTGGCTCCTCTGAGGTTCAGAAGTTGAGTGGAAAAAAGAAACCACTGTTAGTTCTGTGTCTATACAAGTATTTCCAGTTTATGCAGAGAACAAAGCCCTCAACGAACTTGCAGAAGCAAAACATTTGACAGTGAAGCTGCTTGGTATCTGTGCCAGCATTTGACAGAAGAAAAATACATGCCGCCTGCTGTGACACTTACATTAGAGGAAAAAAGGTAGCAAAAAAGGACATAAAGAATAGTGACCAAGTCTCTAGTTTGCTGGCGAAGGGTGGACTTTGTTTATTCTTTCATTTACGGAATATATACTGAGTGCTTGCTCCGGTCCAGAAACTGTATATCACTCATACATGTAATTCTGTTTTCTGGAATGGTTTGCATTCAACTCATCCGACAATGATCGAATGTCCTATGTATGCCAATACAGCGCTTTGCTCTGAGTACATGTATTCAATTATTTTGGACTTTGTCTTTTGAGGAATTTCTTCCCAGAAGAAAGGAAGCATGCTTTAGAGATTCCTGAAAAGTGTATGGGATGTGGAAGGCATCAAGGAAGGCATCCATCGGTAGTTCCTCTCGAGTCTGTTGAGATACGAGATCTGTAGAGAAAGGGGCTGCTGGGAAAGAGTCTTGGTAAGTGAGAGGATTTATTTTAGGGCAGGCAGGTGGGGAGTGGAGACAGGAATATAAGATATAAGAGCAGAGGCGGGGAGAGAGGAAACCTCAAGGAAAAGCCAAGGATCTGTAAGAATTTGAAGGTCAGGACAACTGCTAGGCCAGATAATGTAGAGACTTCCTTGTCACTTGAAGACTTTTGCTCCTTTTTTCCCCATAAACTATAGAAATCATTTGAAGGGTTTTTAAGAGGGAGAGTTACTTGAGCTCTCTTGGCTTTTAAAGATCATTGTCACTCTGGTGCCACTAGGAGAATGAATAAGAGAAAGTGAGATTAGAGCCCGAGAGACAGTTAGGTGGTTACTTCCGCGTCTGGACGGATGCTGCTGCTGACTGAACTCAGCCATAAAAGGGGACAGGGGAGGCAGGAATAAGAACCAGAAATGACAAGGACAGGCTTTAGTGAATGGGTCTGGGAGACCGAGGGAGTTAAGATAAAGTGAGGATTAAAATGGCTTTCTTTGTTTTCCGACTTGAGTAAAGGAATAGACGTTATTATTACAATGTACCCAGGTCGAGTATTTAGCCCTAGCACTTAACAGGGAATCTGGACTTTCAAACTGTCAAAATCAGAACCTCAAGGAACAAGTCATGATCCTTCCAATTTAGATCAAAAGCCACGAGGAGGAAGAACAAGGACCCTAAGTGTCTCACCAGCTCTTACCTAGGACTTCCATGTCTCCTATGGAGACCAAAAAGCAGGAAGTAGAGCAGATTCGTGGTCTTGGGTGTGAAGTTTACTCAGGAATTGACTTTGTGGATTGGTCTGAGACTCGAATGTGGTGTTCATCAGCCTGAGCACGGGGTAGTTAAGCTCACCGGCACGGGGAAGCTCGTTCAGTGGTGTTTATGCATGTCTAAGGTTTGAGGACTGTGAGCACTTTAGGGTGTGTCAAGGCAAAGACTACTCAAATGCCTTCATGGAAGGATGTCCCAAACATTGAGATCAGCAGAGGCCTACTACCCACCATTGGACCTTGCAGTTAGTAGGCGTAAATCAAGATATAAAAACTCGGTTTCATGAAAGGAGAGCAACACAAAATAAGTTAAGGTGTGGCTAAGCTGTGGCTTTCATGGGTAAAGAACCAGAATGCTTTGGCTGAGATCATCGTCTGCACGGAGCATGGACGGCCTAGGGAAGACCTGGTGAGATCTTTATGGGCTTTGTCCTTTTCCGTTTCCACTGGTTAAAACTGAAGTTACAGGTTTTCGTTCCTTGAGCTTCAGATTTTGATGCCCGTTCAAATGTATCTATTTCCAGTTTTATGAAGTGCTAGGGCTTAATTTTCTTCTCATTACGTTTTAATGAATTACCTCCAGAACAACAGCTTCCACCCCCTGTACTTATACCATACTGTTAAAGCCTCTTTAATGGTTCTAATTCAGTGACGTTAGTATTAACCTAATTCCATAATTTTTAAAAAACTAACCGTCCCTGTAAGGATGGAGGCCTCATTTATCACTGCACTGTGTGCCAAATTCAATCCATGTCCAATGTAGGAAAGAATTACTCATAGAATTGGTACCTGAATTTCCCTTTATACACCAACACACTTTATTTTGAAATTGTTACATGTGCATTCTCCTTGGAAAGGAAATCATTTTGTTATCCTTTACCAAGAAGGAGTATGAGCTGAGGAGATGCCATGGCTTGAGCAAGCTTACTCAGTCTGGAAGAGATGGAACTAGCAAAGGAAGAAAAGGACTTCCCCATCCCATCCCATCCCATCCCCATCCCCACCCCATCCCATCCCATCCCACCCCATCCCATCCCATCCCATCCCATCCCATCCCATCCCATCCCACCCCCATCCCATCCCATCCCATCCCATCCCATCCCCACCCCATCCCCACCCCATCCCATCCCACCCCATCCCACCCGACCCCACCTCATCCCATCCCACCCCACCCCATCCCATCCCACCCCACCCCATCCCATCCCCATCCCCACCCCATCCCATCACTCCCCATCCCATCCCACCTCATCCCATCCCATCCCATCCCACCCCACCTCATCCCATCCGACCCCACCCCATCCCATCCCACCCCACCCCATCCCATCCCATCCCCACCCCATCCCATCCTATCCCACCCCACCCCATCCCATCACACCCCATCCCATCCCATCCCACCCCATCCCCACCCCATCCCATCCTATCCCACCCCACCCCATCCCATCCTATCCCATCCCATCCCCACCCCAACCCCACTCAATCCCATCCCATCCCACCCCATCCCATCCCATCTCATCCCATCTCCACCCCATCCCACCCCATCCCACCCCATCCCACCCCATCCCATCCCCATCACACCCCATCCCATCCCATCCCATCCCCACCCCATCCCATCACACCCCATCCCATCCCATCCCCACCCCATCCCATTCCATCCCCACCCTACCCCATCCCATCCCACCCCATCCCATCCCATCCCACCTCATCCCATCCCATCCCACCTCATCCCACCCCATCCCATCCCCACCCCATCCCATCCCATCCCACCTCATCCCACCCCATCCCATCCCCACCCCACCCCATCCCATCCCACCCCATCCCATCCCATCCCACCTCATCCCACCCCATCCCATCCCCACCCCATCCCATCCCCATCCCACCCCATCCCATCCCCATTCCCCCCGCCCCCACCCCCCTCTCGCAGCGCCTTCCTTAGAAAATGCCCTGACAGGGATCAGCAGAAATTGCTGAGCTCTTTGGAGAGGTATGGAGTAAATGAGACTTTGTCTCAGAACAGGGAAGCTGGGAATAGAGGTGAAAAACTACATCCACTGCCAATTTTGTCTAGAGTAGCCTGGAAAGCTAACATGTTATAGAGACAGCACTGAGCTCAGCTTTCCGCGGAGGGCTGGTCAGCAGTAATCCTAGCATTATGTGCTCTCAGGCCTGTGACCACAACATAAACACCAGCCAAAGCGATCTTACGGTCCACTTGTGCACTCCAGCTGAAAATGCAACGCAGGTGGGGTTGTGAAGCGCCCGGGATGCTGGCAGCCTGAGTTACCAGGGCCGACGTTAAATATTCATCTTGAGAGGGGATCACTGGGGTTTATAATAGGACTGACTGCTCGCCAATTTTGTTTTCTTGGTTCACAAAAGAGGCTTCAGTGGAAATAAACTCCAGGTCCAAGTTTTAAGAATTTCATGCTAAAGGAATATCAATGTTATTCACCGTGGCAGAATGCGGTAAGCTTTTAATAATGAGCTAGCAAGGTGGAGTTCTTAGAAGGTCAGGGCTGCCATGGATGAGTGTGACGGGGGATGTAACAGGGATGAATGTAATGGGGAAATCCCTTCTAACCATCTGGGGGACAAGCTCCTCATATAGATTCCGTGGGGTGAAACAAAAAGAAAAATGTGGGGACAAGTTTTTGATATTTAGGAAATACATCCAACTTTAGCTTCCAGGTCTTCACTCCCTAAGTAATGAGGGCTCTGTTGGCCCAGTGCCTTGGGGTCAATCCCCTTCTTGCTCCTACTGAATAAGAGTGCATTACATATCACAAAAGTTGATTGTGGCGGGGAATGAAAGCTCACGTCTCCCTTTGTAATGTCTTAGGAGCTGGGATTCTTACCATTCTTCCTGGTGTTTATACATACCCCAGAGCCCTCGATTCCCAACTTGTCCATATAACAATATCTTCCCAAATCCCCATTCCTAGTTGTTTGACTATAACTCTCTATAACATTTTTGCCCCAAAGGTCTTTGGGAAAAGGGAAGCAAGCCTCTGTGTTGACCATAATCCCCATGAAAGGGGCCACCAGACAACATCAGCTCACTTCTTCCTGCCGCCCTTGACTCATCTCCCAGGTGAGAGAGCACATCTCTGCTCTCTCCTTTTATTGGTTCATCAGGCACCAACGAGAAACAGACACATACCCAGAATATCCAGCAGGATGACCTTCCCACTGTGGTTCCTTTGTGTGCACATCTATTCCACACTGTCAGAGTGGAAAATGCCTGAAGGCCACCATCACACTTCTCCGTCATTTATATCCCATAGCACATACATTTTGAGGAAGTTTATTAAATATTAGGTACAAAACATTTCAAAACTTCAATGGGATGACTACAGAAATACTTTATCCTCTTTTTTCATTTTATTATGATTTTTCTTTCTTTCTTTTTTTTTTTAGTGGCTTTTGGAAATAGGAAAAGGGAGAGTAGTCATTAGGTGGGGGAAAGACATTTCTCTAAATGTCAATATTTATGAAACACCATTTTAAACCTTTATAAATGATTATCTTCCCCAGTACTGATGAGGCAGCTTCACAATGCTGTTCAATTTATTTACTCAGGAGACCAATTTATTTCAGTACCTCTGTACTAACTGTTTGCATTGGCATCTAGGTCTGCTTTGAGCAAGCAACTGTGACAAGTTGTTTATTGAACTGTAAACAGGTATTGTCTGAATCTAAACAATGGCTTTATCTAATTAGAAGACCCTGGGCATCATCGTGGCCCCATGTGGCTATTCGAAGGCAGCCTAGCATCTCACACAGCTCTCCCAGGCCTTTTAAAATCTCCTTGCTCACAGTGAAACCCTTTATCACAAAGCGAAGAATAATCCTCGTTTGTCCTTTTACTGTACGTAGAGTTGTTTTGTGCAAAAGAAAAGAAACAAAGAAAGAAAAAAGAGGAAGAAGAAAGGACAACCGCCTGTAATAAACGGAGTGGGGGTGGCCTGATTTAGAAGGGTTGAATGAGAAAAGGAAACTATGAATGAGATATAAAATAGGATATGAATAAAGATGAGCTGGGTCTGTTGTCTAGGAGGTAAGAATGCCTTGTGTAAACTGTAAAGTGCCTTCCTACCCAAAGAGAACTCAATGAAATGATGGCTGTGGAGTTTTCAGGCAAAAAACCCAAACCAAAACAAAGGGACATATGCGGGTGTGGTTGTGGGATGCGCACTGAGAGGACCAAAGAGCGCGGTGAGATTGTACTGGGAGTCAGCTCCCTGGGCTCAGACTGAAGTAGGACTCCTTCAGAAACACTCAGGGTTGGAGGGGGGTTAGGGGGTGGTAGGGGGCTTCCTTCTGGTCATTGCTTTGTGTTCCAACTGAGCACAGCAAACGGTGTCCTTTGTTTTCAGCTCTTGCATCTCCCCCGACAAGGCCTGGCCCAATGTTGGGAGGTCTGAGCGGGCACTCTTCCGAAAGCTTCACGACGCTACAGTTACTATTATTATAGCTGCCTCTTGGAGGGACAGGATTCTTTGCAATTTTCAGGGGGAGAAACGTCACCGAAGTGAAGTTTTCCCAAATGGGAGGCCAACCAGAGAACAGAGAGTTTTAGAAATAAATAAATAAAATGGTCCAAGGATGCTCCATTGAGCTGCACCAAAGAGACAAGGCTGTGGGAAGATGGGCAGGGTGATGTATTATTTTGTTCAGTCACTGTATAGACGTTGTTGATTTCAACATGAAGCTGCCTCTTTAGCTTCTTTTTGTCTCTCCTCAGGCGTTCGGAGTAGCTTTCCAGCTTGCTTCCTTAACAATTTGTGTAATTGGTTTCACTCACGCAGGCCCAATTGGTAGGCCCATTGTGCGGGCCTCATGAAATATGGATCTATTTAAAAATTAATAGTAGATCAATATTAATTCAATAAAATATTTTAATCTGAGGTATGAATATTTCATACCATCACACAGACATGCAGATTTCAAGAAGCCCGTTTGCGTGTTTCTGACAGGCTGTCCAGTTTTGCCAGGACGGCGCTGGAATTATTCCTCCTTGCACCATGGGCTCTGGGCTCGCTCAGCGAGAGCTGCTCAGGTCAATGGTGATGTTTATTCAAAGTGCCGAGGGAATGCAAATAAGATGTATGTCGCAGAGCAACCCAGGGAAGTTTACCTTGTTTAATCGAGTTGATAGTTTCTACTGCCTCTGCTTGGAATCCACCTAAAGAGAATCTCACATCGTCTTAGAGGTTAATCCTTGTTCACACCAGGTTTGACTCGTATCAAGCCTGGCATGCCGAGGCCCCCCGAAGGCTGCTCTGACAAGGGGCTCTAAAGGGACGGACCGCCACTGCGCTCGTCGAAATGAACCGCTTGCAGCTGGCTGATAAAAACCGAGCTTTACCGGAGCAGACAGGCCCCAGCTTAAACAGGCCTCTCTCTTTACTGCCACCCCTCTGCCACTTGAAGCAGACATCTCTCATGTCAGGTGTCATCAGCCAAGACAATGGAGTGGCGCCTGAGTCCCGCGGTAGGGAAGGTGATGGCAGATGGCAGACAGGCCGTGCTCTCCTGATCCGTGGGGCTGGGTCTCAGGCATTGCTCTGCCTCGATTCCAAGAGGCCAGTTGAGACTCCAGGTGTAGAAGAAAGCCATAAAGGCTCAGGGCTAAGGTAATGCTAATGAATTAGGAAGGAAACCGGTCTCTGTACTGATTCAATACAGGAAGCATCGGGCAATGGCTTAAACGATGAGTGTCATCATTTTGGGGCTTCTACTTCCGTTTGTCTTTAATACATGTCCCTACCACCCGATACCTAAGTTACGCCGCCTCTCAAGAAGGAATACTAAAAGCTGAACACTATAGAAAAAATTCTTTGACTATGGTTTCTTCTTGAGGGAGCAATGGTAAATGAGGTGATTGAATTATTGAGGATTTCTATGCCCTGGAGGACAAGCCCACATAGGTTAGCATAACTCCAAACTGGGGAATAGACATTATGAACACAGTAAAGGATTCAGGTAAGACGCCTAACAGACATGAACTGAGTCTGTCACATCTCCCTGTTTCCCTAGGGTTCCACAGGGCCTTGTATGGAGCAGCCCTCTTCCCCACCCTGGGTATCTCTTGCTGAAGGAATGAACATGTGCACAGTTGTTTCTGACATTTATTTAATTTGCCTTTGCCATGTTCGCTGTACACAAAGCAGGTGTATTTCAAGCGGTGCCTTGGAATGATATATACTCTCAACTTTTCTGTAATTTATTATCGTATTTTCCTTTTAGAGGAGAAGGTTGAAGCTGTGTACTGTGGTCATATATCCAAGCTAAGGGCATGTCACTACATCGATCAGTCCCCATGACAGGACTCTCCTCTCCGTGTGGGAGTGCACCAGTAATAAATGTTCCTTCTGAGGGGTCCCCTGGCACCTCTCCTCCATTTCTTCTTATTTGATAAGTTGGATTATTTCTGACTATAACCAATGGGTTCCCTAGTCCTCTTCCACAACATTATTGAGTGAGAAATGTATTTGGTCGGTACACATAGAAGGAGCCCAAGTTAGCTATTAAATAGAAGTGGTATTGATAGGCTGACCAGCTTTTCTGTTTTGCCCAAGACGATCTTAGTTTCACCACATTCTGAGCAATCCCTTCTCCCAAAGCAGAGTAAACTGGTTACTGCGATGGCTGAAACAAGAAATGTTGCCCAGCCTACACACATATTGAATACTTGATTCACAAATGATAGTAATGTTTGGGAAGATTAGGGGACTTTTAAGACATAAAGCTTTCCTGGAGAAAGCACGTCACTGGGGCAGGCTTTGAGAGCTTCTAACTTAACTCCATCTCCACAAGTTGAAGGATGAGTTTGGAATGGGAGTTCTCAGTTTCTCGCTCCTGATCCCATTCTTGCCATGGTATCCCCATCATTATGAACTCTAGCTCTCTGGAATCATCAGCCAAAAGAAACTCTTTCTTCAATCAGTTGCTTTTGATCATGGCATTTTGTTACAGAAACAGAAAAACAATTAATACCGTCAGTATAAGCTTGGCACTTGAGACGTCAGGTTTTTAAACACAATTTGTAGGTTTCAGGTGAATGCTACATTTCTGGAAGCTAGTTAAGTTGGGAAACCAATAAATACATAACAATATGTAAATTATGGTCACATGGTTTAGAGATCACTTTCCTGATGGCTTTTTTCACATTCGTTTATTTTTAGTGAATATAGTAATTTTACGTATTAATAATGTATTTCCAAGCATTCCTACATTGAGTATGGATCATGTCCAATTATTATTCTTCTATTTGACCTCCTTCTATGCCCCTACTGTGAACATTTTCCAGCACCTAGTAATCACAATTTTATTTTCAGATTTACTTATTTATTTTTAATTTTCTCAGTTTTCATATGTGAGAGAGAATATGTTGCTCTTACTTTTCTGTGCCTGGCTTGTTTCACTTAACACGGTGTCCTCTGGTTTCATCCATTTTTGCTGCAAATAACATTTTCCCATTTTTCTTCTGGCTGAATGGCTAGATATTCTAGGTCTCGAGAGCACTACTACAATAATTGGCATAGAGGTGTCTCCCCTGTGCACTGGCTTTCTTTTGTATGTATATCTACGAGAGTTTGACTCTTTGGTAGGCTTATGTCTTGGGAACCTCCATACTCTCCACAGTGACCCACTGAGATTCACAGAAGACATTTTGAACTCATTTTTAAGAAGCATTGCTAGCCTAGGGAGCACTGATTGACTCGCAGAATGGAGTTGATTCCTCTTTTCTATGACAGCATAGGATAGCCCATGGTAGAACCAGGTTCAAAACCCAAAGTCCTCATTTCTAATTACAGAGGCCACTCTGCGGTTAATAGGGGCTACAGTGACCACAGCACTGCCTCTTTCCCCAAGACTGTGGCTTTGTGGGTGGGGCTGCCATTGATTTTTGGGGAAACCCCTGAGCTGTTACAAAAAAAAAAAAAAACCCTCCTAGTTGCAATGCCTTCCCTTTTCCCCTCTTCTCTATCTTTTTCCACATACTACCGTCTTTGGAGTTGACCCTCCCTTTCTTCAAGAAGCTGAAAAATCAGCTTTTCCTAGTCTTGAGTGTGTATGTGTGTGTTTGTTTGTTTGTGTGTGTGTGTTTGTGTGTGCACATGTGTTTATGTCTAGTTGTGTGGTTGTGTGCACACAAGCTAGTATATAGGCAAAAAGAAGGAACCACATGGCCTCATTCATAATCTTGCATCTTTTCTTACAAATCTTTGTAGCCTGAGACTTGTCTGTTCCTCTAAATCGTCTGGGATTTCTCAAAGGAAAAGATAATTCATTGTCCTGTTGCCTAAAAGCAGCTGTTGCAGATGTTTGGAGAGAAGGTGTATGTAAACATCCTGAAGGTATGACACTTTAAAGAATGACATGCTATTTCATAGTGTTTGAATTTTCTGAGAATATAAATATCTTTGTAAATCAAGAGCTGCATGTCCTATGTGGGAAACCAAAGCGAGGCCACTGTCAGCTCAGCCTCATGAACTCAGGCAGGCAACAACTTTCTGCAACTTTGTTCTTGTTAATTAGGAAGCGGTGTCATGTCTTGGCTGTCATGCAGGACTTGAGGGAGATTCATTTAGTAGTGTCGCAGTCTCTGTTCTATTGCTGGGAAGAGACACCATGGCCATGGCAACCCATAAAAGAAAGCATTTGGCTGGGGCCTTACAGTTTCAGAGGCTTAGTCCATTTTCATCATGCAGGGGATGCAGGTGAGATGCTGGAGATGTAGCTGAGAGCCACATCCTCATCTGCAGGTCAGGCAAGACACCTAGGCCTGGCATGAGCTTTTGAAATCTCAAAGCCCACCCCCAGTGACATACTTTCTCCAACAAGGCTATATCTCCTAATTCTTCTAATCCTTTCAACTATTGCCACTCTCTGGTGACCAAGCATTCAAACATATGACCTAGGGGAGGGGCTTTCTTATTCAAGCCAACACAAGTAGTATAATAAAGTGAGTGACACCTTTTGACACATAATAATGGCTCTGTAGGGTCAGAGTTGTGACTCAATTGATGGAGTATTTTCCTAGAATGCATGAAACTCAGGGTTCAATATTCTACACCGCACAAAACAAGTCCGGTAGCACAGACCTGCGATCTTGACACTTGTGAGCACACCAGGAGGATTAGAAGTTCAAGGTCCTTCTTGACTATGTAAGGAACTGAAAACTAACCTGAACTAGAGACCCTGGTTTTTTTTTTTTTAAAGACACCTTTGACGTGGTAATGTAGCTTAGTTGGTAGAGCACTAGTCTAGTATGTACTAGGTCCTGGATTTGATCCCTAGTACCACAAATGAGAATAGTAGTGTATAGCCTGACCTAAAGACAGGTGAGAGAGATGAGAGGCAGGAATTAGGGTCTCTCATCCTCTTTGTCCTCATAGCCCCTTGATTCCTGCAGTTCTTAGACTTGGGGTAACTTCTGCTGTCAGAGATTAAAGAGGGCTACCATGCCACAGCCAACCCAAGGAGCTCCTTGGGAGTAGTTCAGGGAGAGGTGAGACAGAAAGGCCTGGGGAGTAAGCAAAGCACCGAAGGCTTGAGTGCTCTGGAAGCTCTCGGCTTAGTTTTGGTGAGATGATTGAAGAGACTTTCCACCTTATATGGGTGATTGAGATGACCAACCCTTTGATGATTTTGAGGTGTTTGCATGTGGTATAAAGAGAGGGATGCACTTCAATGATGTTAATTTCAGCGAACACAACTTAGCTAATCTTGACATTACACAGTCTTAGTAGCGGCTGTGAGCTGGAGGGCTATTGGCTTAATACCACAGCAGTTTTCATTAGTGTGTGTGTGTGTGTGTGTGTGTGTACCTAAGTATATGGATATGTATGCATGAATGTAAGGTCTTGTTTTCTTGACGCTGTCCATTATTTTTTTTTAGGTGATCTCTCACTAGCATGGAACTCATCAAGCAGGCTGGCCCGTGAACCCCATCTTACCAGCCCAGGGACTACCAGTCTGCAACAACACAGCTGGTATCTGAGGATGGAACTCAGATTTTTATGCTTGCAAGTATTTTACTGACTGATCCATCTCCATATTTGTTCTTTATGGTTTTAATCTTTTTTTTTTAAAAAAAAGGTGTAGCTTCCTTTTAAAGGATGATGCTTTAAAGATTGTTAAATTGCTTCAGGAGAACAAATTGCCTACAGGAGAGCCTTAAAAACTTACGTGTGATTAGATTTAATGCATGCAGGAAAGCCACACCTGGGCTGATTCTAAAATTCCCCCAAAACCGTGTTTTTTGTTTTGTTTTTTAAAGAGTTTTTCTTTTGGTATTTGTTTGAACTTCAGATCTGAAAAATGCTTGTTTTTTTTTCTTTTTGAGTGGAATTGGGGAACATAATGTGAAATTCACGAGGAATTAATAAAAAGTCAAAAAAAAAAAAAAAAGAAGAACCAGGACGGTGGTGGTGCATGCATTTAAGCACTCAGGAGGCAGAGGCAGGCAGATCTCTGTGAGTTCTAGTCCAGCCTGGTCTACAAAAGTTAGTTCTAGAAAATGCTCCAAAGCTACAGAGAAACCCTGTCAAAACAACAACAACAACAACAAAAAATTGGGTCTTCTGGTTTACCTCTAAGCACTTTTTATTTCTCTTCTGTAAAATATAGTGAATTTTTAAAGTAGGGGCTTTCCAACTTACCTTTAAATCCTCCCCTTCCCTTAATCTAGTGACTTCTATTTTAAGATTTTGATTTTAGTGGGAACTTTTCTAAGTTAAAACGTGAGCTAAAATTATTTTTCTTTGACAATTTTATGTGGAAAAAATAAAATATAGAGTTGGTATGCTGAATAAACAGTGGGGTTTCCAGAAGGAGTCATCGATTCAATAACAGTGAATTACAGTTATTTTGCACCAGCATTTAAAGTTTGTTATTAAAATCTTATTTTCTATAAAATATTTATTTATTGATTGTTTTACAGATTTCAAGGCATACCATTTAGTGTGTTATTTTGAAAAAAGAACCCATTTCTAGATGCTCAACAGAGAAATTTTAACAGTGAAAATTGTTTTCCACAGCCAAAAGAAAGGCTTATAAGTCACATAGGAAATGACATGGTATCATAGGCAATTATATGGTAATAGTAGACATCTCTACCATTCCTAGGTAGACAATAGAATTTGGTATTATCTGAATTCAGGATCTAGATTTCCTGGTGGATATGGGACCACAGCAGGGAGGGAATATTTGATGGGATTTAGTTTCTTTGGAGTTACTTACTCCTTGGTAAACTTGGGTCTAGGGAATGTGGGTTCACTGTGATTCTAAGAAGAGGGGAAAGGCAGTGAATTTGTCTGAATGTCAGATGCCTTTATTAATGAGAACCAGTAGAGATATCAGCGGAGTCACAGGGATGTATGAGTTCTCAGAGTCAGAGCTGAGACAGCTGGCCTGTTGTCAGCGAGCAGCTGGTGAGCTGCCCCAGAACGGTGGCTGATTGCTCTGATTATACTTTCCCTATGGCTTATTTCCGGAAGGTGCGCAGTATCTATCCATAACAGACATGAAGCTATTTAGTGTCTATAGTCAAGGTGTGAAACTCAACACTGACACAGCAAGCCATGTTCAATGTGGTGATGCTCTCTTCATCCTGGTAATATGGGATCTGAAGAGCCCATTGAGTATTTGAGCACATTCATTCCTGAAAGATGCAGATCAGGTGGATTCAGCAGAAAGGGATGCGGTGATGTTAAGGTGCACATTCCATTTGTAGGCAGAAGAAGAAAGGTAGGAGGGCAAGGTCCATGTTTAGCACTTTATGGATCTGGATACGAGATATGGGGGAGAGCATGAGCCAGGGTTCTACAGATATATTACTGAAGACGAGAAAATTCAAGTGTGAACTTTGATTGGCTTGAACAATGGAACTTGAAATTAAAGTCTTCGAGGAAAGAAAACAAGTCTTCAAGTTTTTGACAGCATAGAATTCAGAAGAGTTACTGTGGATGGTTTCAGCAAAATGTGGGGAAGGAAAAGGAGGATCCAACCAGAATCAGAATGATGACATTTCCTTAAAGATTAATGCACACTTTGTAGTTTGTGTTTTTCATTATATTTTAAATGCTTGCTTCATTCAAATATTTATCCAATGTCTATTTTGTAAAAAAATATAACAATAAAATGAGCAGATGTGGTCCATGCTCCTGAGAGTTTATCATCTGCAAACATATACTGACTAGGACCAGAACTCTAGAAAGAAATACATCTAATAGGATATGAAGGGTCTCCCTGCAAGCAAGCATATTTGGGAGGAGTACCTAATCAATTTCAGGTAAGAAAAGTTGAAGACATGGAAACATATAAAATAGAACTTGTGTGATAAGCATTTGTTTTTCTGGAAAAACACAATTGGAGAAAATTTTTCAAACCAAAAATGTTAACATATACCAATTCTTACAGACAAAGAGAGAATGATGTTTTCAGGATGGGAAATTGATTCATAATGTCAGGTGAGTAGATAGTTACAAACACCGTGGCAAGATAAGAAACCAGAGAAGTTAAAAGGGTAAAATTCCATATTTTGCTCCATAAGCCATTTTGAGAAACTTGCATTTAACATATTCATTGGCTCCCCGTTTGACAAGTAGTTTTGAGGTACCTTAGGTACACATAGTTACTTTTCTCATTACTGTTAACCAAATATCTGACAAACATCAGCTCAAGAAAAGAAAGGTTTATTCTGACTTATGGTTCAGAAGAGTCCATTATAACTGGGAAGGATTGACTGTGTGAGCGTCCCCTAGCTGTGGCCACAGGAACTTTTTCACGTTCCAGTAAGATCTACGGAGATGAAGGAGACGCTGGCACTGGGTTGGCTCTTTCCTTTTACCTTTGATTCAGTCTCGGTTACTGATTCAGGGTGGGTTTTCTCTTCTGAGAGACCTCTCTGGAAATGCTCACACAGACATGCCCACATGTGCATCTCATTAATCAGTGTTTCTTTAATCTCTGAGAGGTTGGCCATTAAAAATTAACCCTCAAAACCTGTGTGCTATAGAAGACTGGAATAGATGATAGGTAGGAATAATAACCACCATAGAATGAGAGAAGCCAATCCTCTTGCCTCACGGAACCTACAGTCTGTTCAGGGAGTGGGGGGTGTGTGTGTGTGAAAGGTCATCTTATTTCATGGCAGCTTCAATGCCAGAGCATCGTTACTAACAAACGGCTGCCTTGGAAACAGTAGTCGAGGCACTTAGATTGATTTTACCAGTGGGGATCATAACGGCAGAGAATCAAAGTGGAGAAGCTGTTGCAGAAGTTAAGACATTAACTCAAGACCTGTCTACAGATACCAGAGGAGAGAAGATGGAAGAAGGGAGCTCTAAATAAGCCAAGAGCCTGTGCCAAGAGCTGGAAGCTCAGCAGAAGACACCTCAACTGCAGACAGGAAAGGATATCTCCGTGGCTAAAGAAGAAAAGGTTTGGAACCCTAGGCAGGTCCCAACATCAGTAGGAGGGAACATTTAGAAGCAGGGATGTCCAATCTTTGGGCATTGCTGTATGATGCTGTCATTTGCACTTATGGATTGATTACATCCAGTTACCCTGGGATAATGTAGCCTGAAGACTGCAGGTTGGCCCCACCTGATAGAGCATTGATTATTGGACATAAGTATGAAAAAAATAAATTGATTCTCTGTATACATATTAGAAACCAATATTTAAGTGTAATTGAGGAAAAGTCTTGTCAATAATAAAACTAAAGATATAAACAGCCAGCATATACGGACCAGCAGCAGAGCTTCCACTCTGAACCATTTTATAGAGCTTGTCCTTTAGGCTAGGGCTGTTTTTCACTCGGCTAGCCTATTTCTAGAAACTTCACTCAGTGTGCAGTTTATAACTAATTGAAATGTTTTCTCTCCTTCTGGGCTTCTGGGTCCATTTGTGCTCCAGTTACAGAAAGGGAGGCAGCTCTGTCAGTGGCTGCTGGGTCATGTGCAGGGAAGCACAGCCTTGCTTCCTGGGTTCCTGTAGCCAGGCTTTTCCTACCACAGTCCCGGAGAGCAGCAGCACCACCCGAGTCTGCTTTAATACTGCTGTTCCTGTCCTCACTATTGCTGGATCTGTTCCTAGCATGTCTTTCCACTAGCAGGATTCTCGATGTTTAAACTTCTTCACACTCAAAAGCTCATTTGTTTCCCCCTCTTTCAAGATGGATTTCAATTCTGTACATATTGTATCTGGAAATTTTCCGATTCTGTAGACATCCATGTGGGTTTTATAGCATACTGGTCACAATGAACACATTGTCATCAGAAAAGGTAAGGTGCATGAACTTTCCAGAAACTCTCCAAACCTTAGTTAAATGACCAAATATTCTATTTTGATATTACCATATCACACTTTGGGAATATTTAAAATGTCACGTTCTTTCAGCATGTACATGAAATTTGTTTACCAGGTTTCTTCCCAAGCTGAGTGAATCTGGACACTTTCTAACAGAACAAATCACACACACAAAAGGAAGATAAAATGCCCACATCCAGGTCAAGTCAAGTAAATATTGTCACAAGTGCTGCTGGAATTGAGGAGCGAGCTCTGAGCTTACAAAAACTATGTTTGCAACACAGTTCTTCTAATTAGTCGCTATGGGACCTTAGGTAAACCCAATCCTTATTTTTGTCGTATGACCGGGACAATGGTTTCTGCTTTATGCCTTGATTTATTTGTCCATTTATGACCATATTTACTGATTATGCAAGAATTACCAAGTGCCTGTTATGGGATGGGTGTTTTGTTCAGGAAACTCATTCATTGCTCCTGACCAGACAGATTGTTGTACAAATCAAGGGAGACTACTATATGTTTTAATTGGTGTTCTATTGCTATGGTATCTTTGAAAAGACACCATAGTAACTCTTATAAAGAAAAGCATTTAATTGGGGCTTGTTTATAACTTCAGAGATTTAGTCCATTCTTATCATGATGACATGCAGGTAGACATGGTACTGGAGAAATAGTTAAGAGTTCTACAACTGGATCATCAGGCAACTGGAAGAGAGAAACGCTGGTCCTGGCTTGAGCTTACGAAACCCCAAAGCTCACCCCAGTGAGTCACTTCCTCAAAGAAAGCCACACCTACTCCAACAGGCTCACACCTCCTAAGCCTTTTCCTTAGTGACCAAGTATTTGAATCTATAAGTCTGTGTGGACCATTCTTATTTAAACCACCATATGTACTAAGGGCTGTCATTTTCCAAGGTCACATGATGCAATCTAGGCTTCTTGTCATCTCATTGCTTATGCATCATGGATCAGCTTGCGTGGACTTCGGTCAGTCTTCTCATAACCTCACTCTGGGTGCTTACTGTTGCTGAACTATGCATGATATAACCAAACTCACATTCTTGGTAGCCCAGACCAGTCGTCCTAGATTCTTCGGAGGCGAAAGCAAGAGGATAACTTAGTGAGAATCTGTCTCAAAATTTAAAAGAAAGCGAAAGGGGGACAAAATATAAGAGGAGAACATTTGCTTTGACTCACAATTTGAGGGTACCAGCTGTCATAACAGGGAAGGTGGGTCACACAGGAGGGTCACACAGCTAGTCACATTGTGTCCACAGGTATGATTGACATATAGAAAAATGAGGGCTGGTGCTCAGTTGACTTTCCTTCCCCTCCCCCATTTATTCAGCCTAGGACCAGGCTCATGGCAGGGTACTGCATTTTAATTCCTCAGCTAAAGCTGCCTGGGAACACTCACAGATGGGTGCAGGGATGTGCTTCCTATGTGATCCCTTTAGTTAACCCAAGAGTGAGCATGCCCATCACAGCCCAGGTTGCAGCTCAGTGGTTGAACACTTACCTATCATCTGAAAGGCCCTGAGTCCTACCCTAGTACTATGAAACAAAACTTGACAAGGCACAAAACTCATTGGGATTTAAATCAAGGGGATTCCAGTTCAAAGTCTCTGCTTTTCATTGGAAACCTTCATATAGGGACCCTTCTACTCCACAGACCTTCACGTTGTCCATCAATTATTTACTGTTACTGCCATCAATACTCATTTGTGGTGCTGTCAACACAGACTGAAACGCAAACTAGCAAACCAGAAGTGATCTAGTTGGGCTTCTGTAGGGATTCTCACTTAGATGCTCTTGGGTTTTGGATTGCAGCTTGACCCTTCTGCCTCTCTTCCCTCCGGGCCCATCTCACTGCGGGTCTTTGCAGGTTGTGACTGGACTGTTGGTAAGCATATTATTTTAACAGAGAAAAGAAATGATTTCATTGGAGAATCACCATGTCAAGAAGGTTGTGTACCTTCTTGATGCTGAAAATGCCAGTATTTCATAAAAAGGCAAAAGCCTTCATTTCGAAAGGTTGAATATAATGTTATTTAACTAATTTCAAATGGCTACCTTTAGGTCACTGGAAAAGTCTAAATATAAGAACAGTCTCTGGAGTCTGTAACATTTTCATTTGATGCAAGAATGGCTAAATTTTAAGTCATTTTAACCTCTTGCCTTTTGATATTTGGCTTCTCTGACAGGAAGTGTCTGTCCACTGCAAGCGATTTGAAGGAGCAGAGGGGCCTCCTTAATCAAGGATCAGTTTCCATTACATTCTTGGGAGTTAAGCACCAGGAACACACACTACTTTGGTGGGTTTATTGACAAACTTATGGGAATTGTAAAGATTCTAAGCATAACTTACCAGACTGTTACCAGGCCCACCACAACCTCATTCAAATCCTCTGCCAATTTATAATCTTGTGGTTGTGGTTTCTATTGTAACAGTCTTCTTGGCTTTGGAACATTGTAGAAATGGAAATAGAAGCCCAAAGCTTTCACGCACTTCCTGTTAGGCATTGGAGAGACATCCCTGTCATCTCTGGGTAGCAAACTACCCAGACTTTGATGATCTTTATTGATATGTAACATTTTTGCTTTGTGAATACAGTACCATTGATCCCTTACTCTCATTCAGTTTCACACAGTCTTTTGGGCTATGTCCAGTTTGTGGTGGTTAAACAGCTGCGGTCAGGGGCTAGAGAGACACCTCAGTGGGTCTGAGAAATTAGGAGATGCCTAGTGCCTTTCCCATTTGTTCCCCCTCACCTCTCTCTGCCTCTCATTCTCTCTCTCTCTCTCTCTCTCTCTCTCTCTCTCTCTCTCACACACACACACACACACACACACACACACACACACACACACACAGAAACCATTCATACAGCATCTGTATTGGGTTTGGTAAACACGATTTCCTGTCTAATTATAAATCATTTTGGGATATGCTCTCCCTTTCGACTCTCTCAGGCTAAGCAAAAGATTATTGTTCTGTGTTCCTTAAATGTTGATAAAATTCACCAGTAAAGCCCTTTGGACTTGATAGGGTATGCTCAGTTAAATAATTCAATTTAATTAATAGATGGTGTTTGTCAAATTCTCATTGCTCCCCTCTTTCTCTCTCTTCCACTTTTCCCTCACGTCCTCCTTCCTCCAGGTCTTCTTATGTAATCCAGGAAATTGTTCAACCTCAGTATCTTCAGGATGAGATTATAGGTCTAAGAGATATGCACTACCACGTAGGGTTCCATTTTTTCATTACCTTTGTCACACTACATTTTTGAAGGTGCTCTAAATTTTCAAATTAATTTTATTGAAGGTATAAGTAATATTTTCTTTTAAAAATAGGGTACCTGTGGTTATGCCTTTTACATCCCCGCGTTTGGCAATTTTGTCTTCTTTTTTAGGTTGATGATTCTCATTAGAACTTTATCAACTTCAACATTTTTTTAGAAGAATAAACTTTGGCCTTTCCTGATTTTCTCTGCTATTTGTTCATTTTCTCGTTCATTAATTCCTAGTCTTACCTTTAAATTCAGATTCCTTCTGATTTATTTATACTTAATTAGCCATCCTTCAACAATATCAATGATATTTATTCATCTTTCAGACTAAATATATCCCATAAGCGATGCTTTTGGCTACCTTCATGCATTTTTACATATTTGTCTCATGAGGATTAAGGCATCTGGCTTCCTATGCAGCTTTTTTCACTTATGGAGCCTTGATACAGCTTAGTCTCCGATTATTTGAGGTTTGCTAGTTATCTTCTATAAACTGATCTCTAGAACAATACTAGGGAGAGAACACTCAACCTTGTGGCATGTGTTGAGTTCTGCTTTAAATTTAATTTTTAAAAATTTGTTTGAGAGTTTACCTGTATATATATATATGTGTGTCCTATATGCATGCCTCATGGCCACAGAGATAACAATAGGGTAGGGTGTTGAATTCCTGATATAGAATTGCTGATGGCTATGAACTGCCATGTGGATGATGGGAACTGAATGTTGACCCTCTGCAAGCATAGCAAATGCTCTAATCTTCTGAACCATCTCTCTAGCTTCCAAGATGCATTTAGCTAAGCATACTGTCAACTTTGTTTTTCTTTGTTTTATGTCTTAAAGTCACTTAAGAGTGAGTACATATTATGTTTATCTTTCTGGATCTGGGTTACCTCACTCAATATGATGTTTTCTAGAGTCATCCATTTGTCCGCAAATTTCAAGATGTCATTATATTTCCCCCCGCTGTGTAATACTCCATTGTGCAAATGTACCACATTTTCTGTATCCACTGTTTCGTTGAGACACTGTTTATGTTGTTTCAAGGTTCTGGTTATGATAAATAATGCTGCTGTGAACATAGTTGAGCACATGTCCTTGTGGTATGATTGAGCATCCTTTGGGTATATACCCAAAAGTGGTATTGCTGGGTCTTGAGGAAGGTTGTTTCCTAATTTTCTGAGAAATCATCATACTAGTATCCAAAGCAGCTGTACCAGTTTACACTCCCACCAGCAATGGAGGAGTGTTCCTTTTATTCCACATCCTCTCAAGCATTAGTTGTCATCAGTGTTTTTGATTTTGGCCATTCTTACAGGTAAAAGATGGAATCTCAGAGTTATTTTGATTTGTGTTTCTCTGATGGCTAAGGATGTTGAGTATTTCCTTAAGTGTCTTTCAGCCATTTTAGATTTCTCTGTTGAGAGTTCTCTGTTTAGGTCTGTACCCCATTTTTTTACTGTCTTCTTTGTTCTTTTGATGACCAATTTCTTGAGTTCTTTGTATATTTTGGAGATCAGCCTTCTGTCTGATGTGGGGTTGGTGAAGATCTTTTCCCATTCTGTTGGCTGCCATTTTGTCTTGTTGTCCATGTACTTTGCTTTACAGAAGCTTCTTAGTTTTAGAAGGTCCCATTTATTAATTATTTCTCTCAGTGTCTGTGCTACTGGGGTTATATTTAGGAAGTGGTCTCCTGTGCCAATGTGTTCAAGTGTACTTCCCACTTTTTCTTCTAAGAGTTTTAGTGTGTGGCTGCTTTTATGTTGATGTCTTTGATCCATTTTGACTTGAATTTTGTGCATGATGATAGATATGGATCTATTTTCATACTTCTACATGTTGATATCCAGTTATACCAGTATCATTTGTTGAATGTGCTTTCTATTTGTTGACAGAGGTTTCTGTCCTGTTTGGTCCCGCAGTTCTTCAGTCCCAATGAAACACACAGAGGCCTACATTAATTATAAACTGGTTGGCCTTGTAGTTCAGGCTTCTTATTAACTTACTCTAACATATTGAATTAACCCATGATTCTTGTCTCTTCCCAGAATTCTTCTATTCTGATCATCCTATCTATACCTCCTGCCTGACTACTGTCCAATCAGCATTTTATTAAACCCATACAAGTGACAAATCTTACAGGTACAAGATCATTGTTCCACAATACTCCCCCCCTTTTTTCTTTTCAAAACAAGAACTCTAAGGCATCACAGTCCCTGATTTCAAACACTTCTACAAAGCCACGGGACTGAAAACAACCTGTTATCATTGGCAGCTGTGGTGTATCATGGTTATTGGCATAAAAACAGACAGGAGGACTAATGGAACCAAATAGAAGACCTGAAAATCAATCCACAGACCTACAAACCTCTGATTTTTGACAAAGGAGCAAAAAAAAATGTCTATGATATTTAAATATCTGCTTGTTGAGTTAGATATTGAAAAGATGTATTAAGACCCCTTACAATGATCATAGACCTTCCTAGTTCTATTAATTCTGTTAATTTTGTAATTATGTTAAAAGCACATAAATATCAAGCATACAAAATTATTCAGTATGTGATTATATAATTACATATATAAAACTAGTTTATTTTTCAATTAATATTGCAAAATTTTTTTATTTATGATAGTCCTTTAAAATCTGCTTTGTCTAATATTAGAGTGTTTATTTTGCATATGTGTGTGTGTGTGTATAATGTGTATGTATGTATGTATGTATGTGGGTGCACCTGTGTATTCAAGTATGTGTGTGAGTTTCCAGAGGCTCATGAATATTGTCTTCCTCTACCATACGCATTGAGGCCAGATTGTTGACTGAACCTGGAACATTATAACAACTCAACCTGTCTAGATAAACATCTTGCTGTAGGGATTCCCCCATCTCAGTCTCTATAGGAGACTGGGTTCAGGGGAAGCTCTCCATGTCTGCCTGGCATGTATGTAGGTTCTGGGGATCCAAGCTGCCATCCTCCTTCTTGTGTGGCAAGAGGTTTATTCATGAAGCCAATTCTCCAGCTCCAGTTATTAGATTTCTAAAGTTCACTTTCTTTGGTTCCCATTCCCGTTATCATGGACAGCTGTGATGTATTTTAGCACATTCTCTTGGCTTTGTAGTAGATTCTAAATATTAATGCATACTGCAGAAATAGTCATACAGAAATGAAATAGAAAAATCTTTTAAATCAATCTAAAGATGTGAGCCTGAGCATCAATTGAACTTATATTATTGATCACTCAGATTGTTAGACGTCAATACCAGTATGCACCCTAGTGAAGTCACTGAGCTTGGAAGCTAAACAAATAAATGGGTAGTGAAACAAAACTCAAGCATACACAATGGGGAAAAATATTAAGTTGGCATTAGATTCTCCTCTCCAAACTCGGCATTAGAAAAATATACCAGTTACGTTACGTTCTAGAAGATCATTTGACCCAAGAATTTTCATGAGTGCAGGATGATCTTGAAGCCTAACAGGACAAAGAACTTATAAAAACAAGCAGAATTTAACTGGATGATCTCATCTATTCAGTCAAGAAATGAAGTAAGACAATTTGAATAGAAGAAAATAATACTACATCTCAATACATACGGTGGAGAAAGACACCATTCACCAACTTCTGGCCCACTTAGGAACATTCCATTCTTTTAAATATGGAACTGAAACTTGAACCAGGTCTCAGTAGAATGTAATTGTTGCAAACATTAACAGTAAGACAATAAGACAGCGAAGTGTCTGAGATGGAAGGATAGTGAAGTTCACTAGTTCATACCTGAGTAGAGCAGACTTGGATAGGTTCTATCTAAAATCAAGACTTAGTTTTGACATTTCCCACAATACTTTTAATTTACTTTATAGATATTTTTAAAACTAGTGTGCGTTTGATAAAGGAATGTCTGATATCAAATGATTTCCCCCCTTCTTTTGTTTCTACTTTTATTCATATAATCCACGGAGAAGACCACCACTATAAACATGAGGACAGAGAAACCCTAAACAATGATGCCTGGTGCTATTTTGGGATGCTGAGTTTTTTTTTGAGAGGGGTGAATTTTAAACATTTTTAATTGTCTTTTACTAATTGTTTGATTTTATTTTTAAAAACAAAGGCACCTATCCCTTTAGAAAAATCTCCAGTTTTTTTTTTAAGTCAGCGTGCAATATAACAACACTTAGCTAGAAGAGTTTTTCTCTCCTTTCTCTAAATTACTTTCACAAAGAAACTTTATATTTTATCTTAAAAGGAGCCACTGGTTGAATTATTCTGTGTCATGGTGAGCCTAATATGATCAAGTTTTATTGGGGTTTTGCTAATGAAGAGTGAGTTCTTTTCCTCAGCCATTGCTAGCGTTCAGTATCACTCAGTGTAACCTTTCATATCCCAGGCCTCCACGTTTCAAGTCAGGTCTGTCATCTCATCCTCTTAGATCTATGCGCAGACAGTGTCACCCAGAAGGACACTCTCCAAGGAGCAGAATGGTGGTGGGGTGCTACAGGTTTGGAAGCTTGACAGACCTGACAGCTGTTCTGTGCGCTTCGACAGTCTTGAATTAAAATACAGAGGATCCTGTTTTTATGGCGGCAAATATGGAAGACTGGAAAAACGGCCTCACAATTATTGAGCGCCTGGTCTATGCCAGGCACAATTGCAGCTACCCGCTCCTTTATGAAAATCCTTTCCCATTGTGCATTTTGGGAAACGGAAACTCAAAGGTTAGAGATGAATGGTTTGTTGCATGTGTCTCAGTGGGTCTCCTCTGCTCCTGCCGCTGCTGTGCAAATGAGTGTTCCTATAAGCTCTTTTGTGCTTCTTAACGTGCAATATTTTTATTTATAGTATTTTTGGTGTGGGTACCTGTGTTCATGACCTCCTTGTTGGAGGATCACACTATGAACCCCGGGTTTGCATTTGCATTAATTCAATAAAAATTAACCTTGGGTCAGGAGACTGCCTTTGCAACTAGTAGACAGGAAGTAATAATCATAGAGCATCCGAGGGCATCCAGGAGAGATAGAGAGACACGGGAAGTAGCCTAGAGGGATTTGGAGTGCCACAGCTTTTATTTGGTCTGGCAAAGCGGAAGCCTGGGTATTTTGGCAAGGAGAGAAGGTTAGCTAGTTGAGACCCAGCCTCTCTGAGCTAGCAGGTTTTTACTCCAACCTCGTTTATAGGTAGAACGATAGAGATTTAGTTAAAGCTGCCTTTAGTGGCAGTGACAGAGCCATTGTCTGCGGAAACAGAATTCCTACCAGGCTGCAGCCTGAGCGGCCAAGCCTCTGCCGGGGAAGCAGGTCGGTAACTACAACTACCGAGTTGCAAGTGCTGGCTGAAATAGCAGCAGATTAAGGCATTGCCATGGTGCCACAGTTAGAGTAACATCCCCTCTCCCCAACATTGGCTATACAAGTATAGAACCAAGAGGTGAATGCCAAAAGTCTTTCTCTACCATTCTATATCTTTTTTTTTTTTTGAGTCAGGGTCTTTCGGCCACCTTTTTGGCTAGACAAGCTGGCCAGCAAACCCCCAGAGACCCTGCTGGCTCTGCCTCCCCAGGGCTGAGATTACTGGCGCATTCCGGCCACATCTATTTTGGGAATTGGGGAGAATGAATTTCTATCCTTATGCTGGCAAAGGAGCCATCCACCTCAGGTATTGTGTATTTTTGAAACTAAAGTTTTGTCGCAGAAATAGAAAACTCTTGCTACAACTTTATTCTAAGAACCGCTGGAAAGGCAGCCGAAGCACCGATAGCCACCTAAAATCGAAATTTAATGGCAAAATGGTATCAAACATAAAAAGAGTTAATTACTCTAGCACTAATTAAGTGTAGTGTTGGGGGGGGGGGCGCTGCTTTACCCTGGCAAGAAGCCTGTAGAAAAAAGGTACGGTCTGTCACAGACTCACAGAACACCGTAATTAAGGTCTGAAATGCGTCCCAGTCAAAGAACAGGAGTGAACTGTTTAAACAGCGCCCGCTGGAGAAGGGCATGACTACTGCGTGTTTTCAGATTGAGCTGGTTTCATATCTTACTGTCTGCTTCTAAGTAGGAATCAGAGCCTCATTTACGAACCGCTAACATCTCCCATCCCGGTCGCTCTTTTCTGTGCGCAGAGAAGGGAAGGACTAACGCAGTGTGCCTGTTGTAGGTTGTATGTGCTCCCGGCCACGGAGCTAATTTTTGCGACAGGCAGGAATCATGAGCTCTTCTCTTGCCTCCAGGGCTAATCTCAAAACCAGTCACTTAGATGCTTCAAGTCAGAGGCTGTGCTCTCGCAGAAGCATACACTAGTAAATGAGAATACATACTGTCGTGCAAAAGAATGCTCGCTTTTCCCCTTCCTTTTTCTAACTCAGAGTCCGTCAGTCACCACACACAGGGAGTGATGCTTGGAGCTTATGTTTGAGGGTTCATTTAGCAACAGTTGATTTCCCGCTGTAAATAATGGCCTCACCTGGATGCACCTTCAAGTCTTGGTTCATTATTTTCTTTGCTGTCACCATTAACCAATATTTTAGCTGTACTAGGTCATCCACGGACTAAAAAGCATAGATAATTAACAAAAAAGGTTGACACTGTCATGTTCCTTTTCCATTCTTAAATTTTTTTTTTGAGATTGTAATTACATCATTTCCTCCTTCTCTTTCTTCCCTCTAAACCCTCCCACGTACTCCTGTGTGCTCTCTTTCAAATTCATGGCCTTCTTTTTCATTAATTATTATTGCGTGATTATGTGTCCATAGTCATATGCATTTCTAAATAGAACCTACTCAGTGTTATACTGTTACTTGTGTGTATGTTTTCGGGATGACCAGTACCGGAGGACCAATTGCTATGCTCTTCCTTGGGAAAGACTGTTTCTCCTACTCTCAGCACTCCTTATTTGCCTGTAGTTTTTGATCTAAGTTTGAGACATTTTGATCTTTTCTCCATCCATGTTAGCATGCCTGTTTGTGTTGTTCCTGTTCAGGTCACGTTTAGACAGTCATGTTGGTGAGACTTTTGGGCATTGGTGCGGGAGAATTGTCTGTATTCTGTCAATCATGTTTTAAAAAACGCTGATTTGCCAGGCAAAAGGCGTAAGCGGGAAAACTAGACAGGAAGTGGAAATGATGCAAGGAGAGCAGGAGAATTCTGGGGAGGAGGAAGTTGATTCTTCCCATTCCTGCCCAGGCCACCGAAGCAGCAGGATGTGAGCTGCCCCATTGAAAAAGGTACTGAGTCACATGGCTAAAAATAGATCAGATAAATGGGTTAATCAAGATGTAAGAGTTAGTTAATAAGTAGCCTGACCTAATGGGCCAATCAGCATTATAACTTATAGAGTCCTCTGTGTTGTTGATTTTTCTCTGGGACTAAACAGCTGGGGGAACTGGGCAGAACAGAAAACCCAAATAAGCCAGCCCTTCATGTTACAGGGCATAGCTTCATTTTTTTTCTTCTACAGCACTGTGAGAACTACAGTTTTAATCAGCTCATCAGGTTTCCTTTTTATTGTTATTATACAATGATTTATTGCTTGTATCAGGGGTCAATCTTAGGAATCCATATTTAGACCCCAAGAAGACTACAAATAGGAATTTTCAAATTTTATTTTAAAAAGTATTTATTAACAGCTTCTAGGTAAAAAAAATAGTGCCTGATATTTTTGAAGAATATTGTTTTCTGTAAGGCATTACAATACTGACAAGGGCTGTTCTTTGTTTCCACAATCTGTGAAGAATGTGCTGTAAGTACCCCAATTTTGTGTGTGAAAGTCCTGAGATCAGCTATAATAACTTGCCCAAGGACATAAAGAAGAGGGTTTTATACCCAGGTCTCTTAGCCACAAATACCAATACTTTTGTTGTGATGTATGTACCTTATGTTCTCTAGAAATACATGAACAGTACCTCAGGTGCACAGCCCAGAGGATTTCCTAATGACGGGAAAGAAGTAGGGGCTTTTGACCCTAATATTGCCTTGGTGGCAGTGGATTAGCAGAACGTGTGTCTTTTGATATGAGCCATATGACATGGCTTACGTCAGTGAAAGAGAGAAGTGCTCTGGTTTTGAGTTTCTCGCTGATGTCTCTTGATTCTGAAGGCAGGGTGTTAGGTGGAAATGGAGCTAATGGGAGATGACTCAGTTGTGAAATGAGAGGGATGTCATCGTCTTCCTCATCTCATTCCCGCACGGTTCTATTGCTCTTTAAGAATTTATTTGAAGTCTCACTACTCAAGCATAGCTACCATAGTGCTTGCTCATGCAGTCCATTTTCTACTCTCGAAGATTTCACACATTACGGGTGTTGTGGTGGTAAATGGAAGATCATGAACCCCTTTGAACTTCCTTAGGTGATGCAGAACTCCCTGGAGAGGTTTGGGCTGCTGGTGCAGCGTTCTCATCCACAGGAGTTTGGTTTCCTATGATCTCAGTGGTATTTAACAATAAATCCTGAACTATATGCTTAGAAAAAGCAGGGGGAAGGGATGCCAGGTCCATTAATCACAGGTGAAAATAAAATCCTCTAGGCTTGAATGTCAACTAGGCATTAGTCTTGTCTGGCACTGTAAAATCTACCCATATGACCTCTTGAATAGGGTCACCTAATTTTTTTTCTGCCCCGAGATATTTTCAAGAAGAAACTGGCCATACAGATGTTGTAATCTTGATGATTCTTTGGGCTGTGGGTAGTTGGTATTTCGACATAAGGAGACCCACAAGGGGTGCTGTCTTCATAGCCATCAGCCAGACTAAATCATGTGGGCAATCGTTACACATCCACTTGTTTTGTAAAGTATTTATGCCCATTAGTTAAGAAGTAGTTGAGGGTAATTTCGAACAGCCTGAAAATATCCATTCATGATGGACACACTGATTTAAGATTGCTTAGGGGGTGAGGTCAAAATAAACAAAATGGTGTTTACCTCTCAGATTCCTGAGAAAAGTGCTGGGAAAGAAATCGGAATCGTTGCCCTCCAAAAGTGTGTGGGTAAGGAACGTGATGTTGGCATGTGTGACTGTGTTACGGATGGAGTACTATCACCACTAACCATTTGAAAGTTGGAAATGGCTAGCCGTTTTAATGGCATAAACACACAACTACACCATCAAGTACATTTACAACCTGTGAATCACTAAAGACTTGCGAGGCGGCATCTTTTCCCTGGCAGATGCCGCCTGCATTCCTCTACTCTCCCAGTGGCTTTCAGAAACGCAGACTGCTGCTTGAGAGAAAGAGAATAAAGACTCCAAAAGGTGGAAATTAGAGTGGCTTTGATATGAAATGCATCTTAAAAATGTACTTTAGTGCTGCTGGAAAATGAGGCTATTGTGGTGTTTGTCATAATTCTGTTAAAAAATGATGCTATTTCTACAATGATAGAGGCGCCGACCGGGAAAGGAGAATGGGGGCTATTGGGATGTTTCATGATATCCTTTGCCTTCTTGGGCCCTGGGAAATTCCACAGTTGTCATCCGCATTAGCAGAATGTAGAACATTAGCTGAGCGATGGAAGGTGCTCTCGTGGGAGGAATCATGGCTCCTTTGTCCGTCTCATTACCCTCCAGAGTGCCACATTGCTGAAGGAGTTAGTGTGTACGGAGTAGGATGCTGGACATACTATGATTCTACAGTGTAAGACAGACAAATCCAAATGACACGGATACCATAAGGCCTGGAGGCAGCCTCTCTGGCCTCCTAATTCTGATGCCTATAGGGATACATTTTTCCAAAATATTATTATTTGATAACTTCATCCAAGTATAAAATGAAATATGTTCATAACTGATTCCCCCGTCTTCCCCTTTCAACTTCATTCTGGATACTTCCCCACCCTGATTTTTCCTCATTAGAACTTTATGATCTCTTCTTCCTCCTCCTCTTCTTCCTCCTCCTTTTCTGCCTCCTCCTCCTCTCCGTCCTCCTCCTTCTTTTAAATAACACAGTATGTTCAATCAGTGCTGCCCATAAGTGCATGGATGTGGGCCATTCATTGGGGCATGGGTAACTTAACAGAGGCCACACTAGTAAAGAGGAACCGCTTTCCCTCTCCCAGCAGCTAGCAACAGCCAAAAGTTCCCCAGAAATGGGTGTGGCCTTGAAGGCTCCTTCATATTATTTTCTTACATTTACTTAAAAAAACATTGATCAAGTAAAATAACTTCAAAATTGGTTTGCACATCGGATCACAGAGAATACTGGCATTTTAATTACATGTATTACTACTTATTTCTTCCTCTGTTGAAGTGACTTGGGGACATCTTCTTATCCATGAGGAACGATAGGTAGAATGTCTTCCAGCGGTAGGTGAAGACCTTGTGTCTCAGAATAGATTTGTTGAGAAAGTGGGTGACAGAACAATGTGACATTCTAGTTCCCATCCCTGAGGCAGGAGGCCTTCCTGAAGCTGAGCCCACACCACCATCCAAAGAGCACCATTGCCTAAGAAAAGGCCATGGAAAACCCCTTCTGCTTTGTCTCATATATGAACCTTATATTTGGGATTTTATTACTAGAAAACTATTTTATTATCCTTCCATTCAGATAAGTAACCAAAAGCTTAGAACAGCAATTATTTTAGTCAGTGTTTGGGGGAAGCCGCCACTCCAACTTGCCCGTGAATCTTTGTATGTTCATCATGTGACTCTGGGTGCATAGAGAGGCCAGATCCAACCTCAGCTATGGTCATTCAGGCTCTGTCCACCTTGTGTTTTTATTTTATTTATTTTTCTTGAGACAGTGTCTCTCATGTAGCTCGGATATCCCCAGACAGGCCCATCTGGTTGGCCAAGGGGCACTGGGAATCTCCTGGCACCACCCACCCAGCTTCCTGTCACCTCTCTCTTGACTTTATTTATGTGGATTCTGGGAATCAAACCAAGTTCCCCATGCTTTCAAGGCACACACTTCCCTCAGTGTGCCATTCTTTCAGCTCTGCCCTAAATCTTTAACAAGACCAACACCAACAAAGAACACTAATGTTGAATTCAAGGAAAATCTGAATACAGAGGCAAGGACAAGATCAGAACTGTTGAGGTCATGTTAGGCACTTCTGAGCCAGGCTTGCCGAGAATCGGTCGCTGACTCAATGTTCCACAGATGACGGTTGGTCTATGAGTCAGGACGCTGAAAGCCTCCTGGCATAGCACCTGAGGCCAAAGCTGTGCCGTGTTAGATAATGCTTGCCCCAGTGTGGGCTGAGGGCAGCTAGAGACCTGCAAGGACCTATCAGTCTTCTGTTGCTGTGATGACCTCAGGTGTTGGGGAGGCCCAAAGACATCAGTCGCTGACTCTCCCCCATCCTTCACTCACACCTCTTTTCAATCTGTTTTCTTAGATGTGACTCACAGTGATGAAAAATTCTCAGAAGAATAATTTTTCATTTGGGTTCCAATTATGTACTGACGTGAGGATCATTAAACAATGCACTCATTAGAGAAAACCAAAATGTGATCGTCATGGGTTCTTGCGCCTACTTCACATGCTGCCAAGGGAAGCCCTGAGCGGATTCAAAGGGGGCAGGATTCTCTTGTCGTCCTAGCTGTCATTGCTAATGACACATAATAGGAATCTGGACATCTGCTGAACTGAAAACAAGTGCCAGCAGGTGGCCATGCTGTGAGAAAGGATGGTGGAGCAGATCTTCCATTCCAGAGAAAGACTGTCACACCCCAGCAGTGGTTTCCGTCGTTCTGGATCAAGTCTCCAGTGAGGTTTTCTTTTGAAACTTTTTTTTTTTTCTGATAGAAGCAGTTTGTGGACCAGTGACGATAAAGTTTTGATGGAAAGTTGGTGATGGAGGTGAGGGATCCCAGCCCCTACCCCTGCTAGCTTCACATTTATGCTGATAAACTGGCAAAGAGAGTCAGTAGCAGTCTGTTTTCGCCATTCTCCTCTACTGAATGACAATCCTCTTTTACTCTTACCCATTTGTGAATGCTGTCTTATTTTATGGAGTGCCTTGTGTGTGTAGTACAATTTTCCACTAAATTGAAATCTCTTTCTCAATACAGTTTCATGTATGTGTGCATGTGTACATGTCTGCAGCCTCATGCATGTGTGCATGTACACGTGTCTGCAGGCTCATTCACGGGTGCATGTGCACATGTCTGGAAGTGCACACACTCACAGATGCCCCTGAATTAATATTAAAGGGAGATAGTCGCTCTGCATACCATTTGTCCTGCATAGAGACCTGACCACTACAGGGAGATGCAGACTCTTCTGACCCAGTGCTTCATGTTATTTGATTTCTTAAATTAATTTTTTATTTGTAATCTCAGGTTTTGTTGACCTTGGAGAACCCTTTAAAAGAGCAGTCAGAAAGCCGACTCCACTGTGTAGACAGGCCTATGGAGAATAAGAAATAATAACTTAGTCTGATAAGTCAAATTTTAGATTCATATTTTAAAGGTCAGAAGTACAAATTCCATTAAATTTGGACTTATGTTAAATTTTATTTTAAGTCTCCTTCCCCCATCTTTAGTTCAGAAATACCAAAGATTATTTATGATTCAGACAATTTTACGCACTAGAGGGGAAGGGGAAAAAACTGAGTTGTAAAATAAAATATAATAGTCACGCTTAAAAACAAGATTTTTTTCACTAAACGAGTTGTGTCTAGGGTGAATAGACACATTTGTGATAGAAAATACTCATCTGAAAAAAAAAACAACAACATCTTAAAATTGGGAATGGTATTTCTGTGAACATCATAATAATATAAAGTGGTTTGGTTTTCCTTAAATTTTAGGAACTGGGAGTGAATTGGCATAGAGAGCGAAGCAGGGAGAGTGGACGGCCCAGAGGACTACCCGTGCTTCTTCCGTGAGCTGTGGCTTCCGTGTCTCCACTTTCCTAGCTCCTGTCATCTGGGAACTAGGGGAAATTTAGGTGAGTCCTGGTTCCTCCTGAACCAGGTTTCCTCAGAAGCCTAATCATTCTTTCTAGGCAAGCCAGAAGATGAACGGATGAGTGAGGGAGGTGGGGCCCTATAGCGATTGGATAGGTACGACTATTCAAAATACACTCTGCATTTAGATGTGGCCACCAGAAGATTCTGTGTTGCCTTCAATGGCACGAGGTGTCCCCTAAATGACCTTCAGTATTGAACTGAAGGCAGATAGCCTCAAAGCTAGACTCTGCCCATCACTACCTTCTCAAGGCACAGTCAGGATGAGGATACTTGTCCTGTGCTGTCTCACTTCACTATTTTTTTAACATGCTCTGGAGTCAGTGAGATCGAATCATTTCCTCCCAGAGCAATGCCCTTGAGCTAGTAAGGTGTGTACTTGTACTCATTGTTTGGCTTGAAGTAGATTGGGTTGAGGATAAGAGAAATCCAAGTGCCCTGTAGGACGGTCAAGGCCGACGAAGTCTTGGCACTTAAAACACAGATTGTCATCGCTGTGCAGACTTCATTTCCCTGGAGCGCTCTCTCTTTGATCTTTCTTTACTCAAGGAGTACTGACCTCACTCTGTTGTGGCCAGTCCTTCTGTCTGTGGAGGGGTCTTTGACTAGAGCGTTGTACACTATCAGATAACATTGAAAACCAAAGCCCGGAACTTTGGTTTGACTAGTCATAGTACAAGAGTGCCTAGATTCTTAAATTCAACATTTCACATCTCCATCTGAAAGATGTATATGGACTTTGATGATTATGTGAAGCATAGGTTCGTTGCCTCTTCTTCAGTCATGACAATTATTTCCCAAGATTTCAGCTGGAATTTTTGAATGTAAATTTGCCTCTGTTGTTTATGCTTTTAAATGAAAAATCATCTTATTTTGTTTGCATGAACTTCTGTACACTATATGCATGGCTGGTGGCCAGAGGGCCCAAACAGGGCACTGGATCCTATCAAACTGAGGTTAAAGACAGTAAGAAGTCATCATATAGGTGCTGGGAACCAACGCATGTCCTCTGGAAGAATGGCCAGTGCTCTGGCCTTTTGAGCTATCTCCCCAGGCCCTCTTTAATGTTCTTTTAATGCCACATATAAACTTAAAATCTGGAGCAAGTTTCAAATGAGTGATGTGTAGGTGTTGGTTAAACCAGGAAAAAAATTCACCTAATATCCTGACTGTGTTACATAATAAGCACAGCTCTCTCTTCAAACAAGATGAGGTATTTTATCCTGTAGTTAAATATGAGGCACCATTCAGAGAATCTGGTTGGATTGCGTCCTCGTTCAGTCCCAGTCCAACTGGCCTTGGTAAACTCTCATTAGATCCGTCCCCTTGTATCAGTGGGTGATCGCATCCCTCGCAGTCCTGATTTCCTTTTTCATTTTCTTCCTCCTTCTGCTCCTCATTTGGACCTTGGGGGGGCTCAGTCCAGTGCTCCAATGTGGGTCTCCGTCTGTATCGCCATCCATCTTGGGATGAAGGTTCTCTCTGATCTTGCCTTCTCTGAATGTGGCCGGATTCTTTGAATGTGGCTGGCCCGGAGTCTTTCTGAAAAGCCATTGACAATGGCACTGGGACTTGTTTCCTCTGCATATACTGGATTTTGCGGATCCAGTCCGTCTGGACACTCACCTTCCTGGACCTGGAGGGAGGTGGGAGGAACTTGAACTTCCCACTGGGCAGGAAACCCTGACTGCTCTTAGGGATGGAGAGGGAGGAGGAGAGGGAGTGGGGGGAGTGGGAGGATGGTGGGAGGAGGGGCGGAAATGGAAACTTTTATAATTTAATAAAATTACTTAAAAAAATATGAGTCACCATATTCTAAAGTAGTCATTTGACAAAGTGTTTTATAAAAAATATAAACAGAACAAAGAAAGTCATAAATCAAGATACTTCTCATATACTCTGGGGGAAGCATCAGGTGGCCAGAGTGACTGCAGAGCAGTGTGGAGACCTCTGCTAGAGACCTCAGATGTTCCCTGACAATGTTGGTGAAAGTGAGGGAGTCTTTTAACACATCCCAAGAGGGTCCACAAGGACATCATTAGGTCTGATACAGAGGTGGCCTAGGAATGGTTATTAAAGGGCCTAAAAATAGCCTCCAATAAAATGTCATTAGACTCTGTCTGGACCTTCAGCATTCTAACTTCTCCACAACCTCTCAAGTTCTAAGCAGTTAATCTGTCTTCTACAAGGTTCTCTGTACGGTGTGGCTTTCTTTACTAGACTTTTCATTCACAACTGTTTCCTCCTGCTGGTGGGGTTGTGTTTCTGAGCCTTTTGCTTGCTGTACGATTATTGGTAACTTAATGGCGTGTGTGTGTGTGTGTGTGTGTGTGTGTGTGTGTGTGTGTGTGTGTGCAAGATCTCTCTCTCTATATTAATGTGTCTGTCACACACCATGTAGACTAGGCTGTCTTTGCTCTTGCAGAGATCTCTGGTCTCTGCCTCCTAAATGCTGGGGTTACAGGTGCTATCATGCTTGACTTTTTTCCTCACTCCCCACTTCTTTGTTTCCCTGCTCCTTCCCTCTCTCCCTCATCCTGCCTTCTTGATACAAGGGGATGTGTAGAAAGAAGATCGCAAGAGAGCAAAAGAGACTCATTGGCTGAGGCGAAGTGCCAAGAGCAAGGACAAGGAAGGTTTAGTATTGGCAGACATTTGCTTCACAGCTTTGCCCCTTAGCTCTCCCTGACGCTATCTGTAAGGAGTTGTCAAGCATTTGAGTGCATCCACGGATACCTGAGAGACCAAGAGTAGATGGGGGCATTCTTCTTCCTCCCACCAATATACTTTTGATTGAGCATTCACTTAAGGTACTAGTAACGAGGGGTTGGGGTAAAAACAATTAATTTTCCTTCATTTGTTTCCCCTACCACAATGAACACAGGGAGCCTGTAGTATAAGAGAAGGAATTGTGAGCAAAATGCAAGCCTTGATTCTTAATTGATCTGCTGGTCTCTGTGGGTTTAAGTTAACCACTATGAGTGAGTCCCTGCTGTATTGTTTTCTAATTAAGGCATATATATGTCTAATGAGATTTCAGAATAATAAGCCATTTATAATACTTTAATGGAGGGCATTCTTTTCATCTTTATTTACTTAGCAGCGTAATCAAGACCAACTAAGAAAGGTTAGCCACGGTCAAAGGAAATTGATGAAGAGTGGCTATTAAGAGATGAAGCCTATGTACGCAGACTACAGTTAAATAACGGTAAGTAGGACGTGTTTATTAAAATGATGCAGGGATTTTATACCTTCATTCTTGATGTATCTTAGTACCTGACATTATACTGCTACGGTTTCCATGGAGACGGCACACACTCTTCCTTTCAGCTGACCTGAAGTTCAAGCCCTGCTGTTGCAATAGAAATTCTAAAAAAAATCACTTCCACCTTTATTAAAAACAAAAATACAAAAATCTATGCAAAAAGTAAAAAGGGGGGAGCGAAGAGGATGAGAAAAATCCATTGACTATATTGCAGAAGAGGAGAGAGAATGTGGGCTATTTTCATTACGACGGAATCAAACAACTGACTGCGCCAGAGGTTGAGAGTGTCTGTCATTTCCTCCCCCTAAATTACCTTAGAATTGATGCCCCTGAGCCTGCTTTAACATCTGCACCTTTCATTTCTAATTCAATATGCTCTACTATTTTTAGTTTTCTGCAAATCTCTCTCTCTCTCTCTCGCTTTCTCTCCTCTCTCTCTTTTCAGATTTAAGAACTTGCTTCTGTGTGGCTCACACACACAAATGTTGACTTGGTGTATGAGTTGACTTTAATAAAGGCAGGTTTACTTTGGAGAAGGATCGCCAGCATCAGATATTTCACACGAATAAGGGACCAGGAGCTGGATCTCCCATCCACTCTTCTTTGTTTGGCTTATTCGTTAAAATGGCTAAGAAAATGTGACCACCCATCCCCCCGGCACACACACGTACACACAAGAATGAGGGAAATAAAACCCTTGAAAAACAATATGAGAATCACTCTCACACTGCTTTCTACTTCAGACTTAAGATAATTCGAATATCTTTGCTGAGCCACGTCCCAAATACAGGCAGTTTGGTGAGGCTCACACATGTGTAACGTCATCACCACTGTCAACAAAGCCGAGCTTTCTCTCCCACTGTGTCTCTTTCTGCTCAGAAAAAAATTAAATAGATAAATAAAGAAGGAAGGAAGAAAGGAAGGAAGGAAGGAAGGAAGGAAGGAAGGAAGGAAGGAAGGAAGGAAGAGTGACTTCTGAGGGTCTATTCATTGACTTGCATAGCCAGATGGTCCAAGCATTGCTTAGTTTTTCTGTAGGTTTGTTCATTTGGGACTTTCTATACTCTGATCCTCATGTTTATACAATCCCCAGGTTGCCTTCTGTAAAATGTCTGAAGCAGTTGCTCAGACCCCCATTAGCCCAACACACAAAGGAAAGAACATGAGGATGCTCTTTTCTAGAAGTCTCTACTGAGTGTCATTCTGTGATCCAATGTTTTAACTGGGGCAGCGTTATATATTGGCAAGCCATAGGCTTACTGGGCTGGGGCGAAATTGAATTGAAATTGTTTGCCATGAATACCAGAGCTTATATCTCTAGAAACCTGTAAATATTAGGCTTGTGTGGTGGTCTGCCACACACTTCACTGTGCACTTAAGAGGAAAAGACAAGAAATTCCTGGAGCTAGGCAGATTGGTGAACTCTGGGTTCAAGGAGATAATCTACAACAACATATAATGTGTTGATAGTGATTGAGGAAGATGAGCCTATGTTAACCCCTGACCCTTTCATACCTACATGCACACACAGACACAGGCACACCACACACACACACACATACACACACACACACAGGCAAACATATGAGCAAAACCTTCAAGGAGGATTAGGTGGATTGGCATTAAACTTAAGATATTGTCTGGTCAGCGTTCTGTTGCGCTGAGGAGACACCATGACCATGGCTACTCTTAAAGAGGAAGCTTCCAGGGGCTAGTTTCCAGCTTGAGAGGTTTAGTGCAGTCTCATCATGGCAGGGAGCATGGTGGCATGCAGACAGACACGTTGCTGGAGAAATAGCTAAGAACTCTACAAACAGATCCGCAGGCAATAGGAAGAGAGAGAGCCACTGGATATGGCTAAGTCTAAGTCTTCTTCCAACAAAACCACACCTCCTAATCCTTCCCTAAGTATATAAATATATGAATGTATGGATGTTATTTTTATTCATACGACCACAGATATATATTCAGTTCCTAGGCCAGACTAATTCAGTTTCTTCCCAAACATACACACTGTGTAACAGAGGTGTCTATGCATGAAAAAGTCTGAGGCATCACAAGATGATAGTGGGTAGGTGCTTAGGAAAGAGCCATTGCCTGCTGCAAAATATCAGCTTGTTTTTCAGTTTAGCCCTTTTTAAATTGTAGTCTGTTCTTCCATTGTTCTTAATACTGTAAATCATTCAATAAAATTTAATCGGCATTGTGTTTATGGTTATTTTGGTTGTTACACCACCACGATCCAAAATAAACATTTTTCTTTGTACACCTTACCCAATCTGTGTATTGTGTTTTTTAGCAACAGAAAATAATCTAATCCAAATTACTGATCTGTCAAATTTATGCTAGGAGAGTTCCATACTGGATTACACCCGTGTGCTCTGATTCTATTCTCCACCAGGGGACGCGAGAGCAAAGGAATCAAGACTCCTCCCCCTGAAGGACCCCTCCCTAGCTCTGGGCAGAGCTCCATCCACTTTTTCCAAATGAGCCCCCATTGTAGTCTCTTTGGCCTTGAACCTGACATCCACATGGCTTCCAGAAATAACACAGGAATAAATATTTCTATTGTGTTGCGTGTAGTTCCCAGCCAGAAACCTGTAATGGCTGTGCACAGGATTCTCTCTATGAGGTTTTTCCGCCCATCTCGATCTTTGACTTTAATTTTAGATAAAGTTCCCCAAGTCACCCAAAGGATTTGCTCGGCTTTTGTGGCTCTATAAAGGATGATTAGCAGCAGGGATGATATCAAAAACATTGACAAGCCGCACAGCCCAGACAACAACAAATCTAGCAAGGCTGGCTGGTAGCAGGACGTATCTCCTCCACAGCACGTAAGTCCAGCATGAGCTGGACCATTGCTTCCTACTTCCCTTCAGTATCTGCAGATGAAGCGGTACGTGTTCAGCGTCTGCTGGTACCATTTCAATTCCTATTCCTCCATTTTGGAAAACTGTCCCTAAGGAAAACAAGTGACTTCCTTTAAGTCATATAAGATTCAAATGGAAGCCAAATCGGTTCCGGAACTCCGTATGAGCAAATCCCTTCGTGTTTTGTTTCGAAGAAATATAACTTCGAAGCAAAATTAATCAATATATAGCCTATCATATTTTTAAGTCTTTCTGGGATATAACAGAAAGGAAAGAAAAATAAGAGCTAAGGATACCATTTGTCACCTCTATTTCTGTCCTGGCTTTTCTGCAAGACTCTATGTTCCTCTCATCACTCGTTTTAAAAGTCATCTAGAAATCCCCTTGGTTGTGTAGATCAACCAGTCACTGTCCCTACCAGGAGAAGTACTATGAGACTTTGAAGAGGTGTGTCTGGTTCATCTGAGATAGCTATCCAATAGAACAGAAAGTCACAGCCCCTTGCCCCACCAACCCAGACTCCTAGTGCCCTACAGAACAAAGCACTTGAGCCGGCAAGGAAGGGTAGCATGTCACCTTGTCTGGCCAGTTTTCTAGTGACAGGTAGTTTTTGGAGGGTGGCCCACTGTACAGAGAACCTCTGGGTATTGGAGTGGACACTAGACCACGGTGGTTCCCAGCTCTTTGCAAATGAGGCATGAGCCTGCTTTCTGCCCTGCACACGGTATAAATACTAAATATTCACTGAAGAGATAAATAAGCCCGACAATAAATTAAGAAATGACTGAGGAAGAAAATGATGTCAAGCGGGAAAGGGAACAGGCTATTTTGTCTCCTTCCTCCATTCCCTTTTTTCTTCTTTTCTTCTTTCTGATCCCGTCGGTATAATTTCAGTTGGCCATTTCCATCAGAGAAACTGTGGGTTGACTGGTGCTTGTGCGGACCCTGGTGGTTGACTTCTGCGCTCCATCTGCTTTCTCTTCCCAGGACTTCTCTCTTTCACCCTTATGCACGAAAGAGCAATTTTTCCATTACGGTTTTGTTCCAAAGGTCGCTGACAGGGGTGGCAGTAAAACGGCACAGCTAAGTGATACAGATTTTAATGACTTAATGCTCTCGTAATTTCTAATAAAAACATCAGGAGAGACAGGGCGGTGTTTCAAAAGACATAAAAATGGAACATGGATCATAGTAAAAAGATGGTTGTGCAAAAATTTCCGTGCCGGAGAATGGTGCCAGGCAGGACAAAGTTTGTGGAGACAGATCCATAAAATAGATGCTATTCGTCAAGGGGGTGGGTAGGGAGAGTCACATCTGAGGAAAAAAAAAACATTGAAAGTTATCAGAAGGAAAAGAGAAGAAGATGACAAAAGGAAATACAGGTGGACTGGCTTCTTAACAAGGATAAAGAGCAAATAGGAAATTCCGGGAAAGGAAGGCTTGGCTGGTCTTATGAGCCAGGCTTGGTGACAAAGGGTAATAGCAGAAAGAATACTTACGGTAATAATAGTCAATGAGGAGAGACAGCGCGGGGAAAGCAATATGCCTCAGAATATCCAGAGTAGCAAAATCGCTGCGGAGCACAAAAGGAGAGGATGGAGGTAGTGCAGGCTGGCTCACAATTATTTCTGAAACCTCACAGAAGACTATTAGGTTCCTAGGAATTTGAAAAGGGGCAGGCAGCATGAAATTTTTATTTTTAAACCACGATGAAAATGTGTTAAAGTAGGTCATAGAAAAGAAGGCATGAATTTGGTGGGCTTCTTTGGCACCTGGGAAAGCCCCAGTGAAATGGAGGAAATAGGTGAGTGAGCCTAGCCAGTCTGTATCCATGGCTCACACGTGGGCCCCTGAAAGCTGTGGGTCAGGCGAACACCCATTGTTTACCCTCTGCATATGCATACCCCCCACAGGGTGCCAGTTCACAGTTTACTACAACTAAGATGGCTATAGTCCACCCTAGCCTTGCCTGTGGCATACAGGAGTAGGGATGTTTTTCTCTATCCTTCCTTCTGCAGGAACATGGGAGGGCTCTCCTTCCCCATCCCAGAGAAGAGACAGCGGCTTATTTAGGGAGAGGACTCCACTGGCTAAAGTAACTCCACGTGCTCCTTTTTGTATCCATAAAAAATAACGTGTTCATTGAAAATCGGAGCTGCTGCGAGACTTGCAGGCCAGGAAGTAAACCTGCGCATTACTCTTCTCGGTTCGCAGGCTAAAGGGCATCCTATGCTCTGAAGGAGCCACTTAGGGACCACAGTGTGGGTCGTGAAGACAGGGGAGGAGGGAACTCTGTCCAAGGGCTTTTCCGTCCCTACATGCAAAGGAATAGGCAAGGCCAGGCAGGCAGGCTTAGGTTGGTTACTCTGAGAGGGTTTGGGTTTGCTTTTGGAAACTAGCTATGCCTGGCCCTGGGGCTGTTGGGGCAATTATGCAGGGACTTTGTGCACTGTGGGCTGTGAGCCCTGAGAGGGTTGGTTTGTGCCTCTTTGAAGAATCACTCCTCCCAGAGAGAGTAGTGCCAGTGAGGGAATGTTTACTGCCCCAGATTCCCTGGTGGACGGTCCAACTTCCAGGATAACGGTGCCTACCGGAAGTCAAGGCTTCCGAGAGGTGACGGAGTTGTACAGATAAAACCCCTGTGGGTGAAATGAGAGCCTAATGAAAGAAGTCAGAGAACTCCCTGCTTCTTCTGCCATGTGACATTAGAGCAAACAGGTGGCCATCCACGAAACTGCTTAGTCATCACTAGAGTTCTATTACGTTGCCACCCTGTTCTTGGACTTCCAGACTGGCAAGGAACACACTCCCACTGTTCACTAACTACTCATCATGTGCTGTTTGGTGACTGCAGCGCTGACGGGCTGATTAGATCGGGAGGAGAATGTAGCATGAATAATAAAAAACGCAGAGACAGACATTGGGGGTCTATCTGGAAGATCAGAAAAACAAAGCAGTCAGCCACTGGCTTTTACCTCTACCTAGATCAAAATGGGGCAAGATTGTATCTTTATGAATCCTCAAACTTCACACCACACCAAGTTCCTATCTCTTCGCCTTTTATATTCCTCTCTCTGTTCAGCCGAAGCTCCTGTCTCCACCTCCCTAGTAGTGCTGGGAATGAAGTCATGTGATCCCAAGTGCTGGGATCACCTTTGTGTGAGCTCTGTTTCTTTTTTAGACAGGTTCAATCTTGTGTAGCCCAGGAAGGCGTTGAATTCACAGAGATACCTCTGCCTCTGTCCCGAGTCCTGGGAGTAAAGGTGAGTGTTATCACTTCCTGGACTGTATGACTGACTGGTATGGCTGCTTTGCCCTCCGATTATCAGGCAAAATTCGCTTTTTGTTTGTTTATTGAGACAAGGTTTCTTTGTAGCTTTGGAGCCTGTCCTGGAACTATCTCTTGTAGACCAGGCTGGCCTCGAACTCACAGAGAGCCGCGTGCATCTGCTTCCCAAGTGCTGAGATTAAAGGCGTGTGCCACCACTGCCCAGCAAGGTTGATTTATTAAAACACAAATAATATACCACTCTAGTAGATGATAAAGGAAGCGGGAAATGAAGGCAAGAAGACAAAACTGAGTTGTCTTTGTCAGGGTTTGGCCAGAAGAAAAAGGAAGGGCAGAGGTGCTAGTACCAGATTGTTCCAGAAAATTTTAAGCAGGAAAATATGGTGGGCATTCATCTCAGCAGATTACTAGAAGCAGGGAAAATACGTCCAGCCTCAATGGTCATGGCCCACTGCTGCTTCAGTAAAGCATCCTGCTGTGCCCCTGCCAAACAGCCACATGTACTTGGAGAATTCACATGAACAAGAAGGAAGCTGTGGTTGCCAGGAGATACTGAGAGGTGTTAGGAGGCCACTACAACATCACTTAACCAGTTCTTCTTAATGGCACACTGTACCAACTGGGAGAATTCACTGCCCAGGACGCTATAGAGTTGCAGAAGTGTTCCTCATTCATCATTAACTCTTTTTTGCCATATTATGTGTTAATTTTTTCTCATGTATGAATAAGATCAGCTAATTTGTAATATATGGTTATATTCTTTATGTTGCTGGCCACATTTGTCCTTAAAACAAAAGAGTAAGAGAGTTGTTAATAGGAAGTTAATACTAATACTGCTCGTAAAATACTAAAAATTTATTATTATTTATTGTTATTCTCTATTTTACAGGAGAGGAAAATAAATGCTAGGGAGATTACATAATCAGCCCAAGGTTATACAACTGGTAGGTGATTCAACCAGCCCTTGCCTCCAGGTTCCTCAGACCCGAATTCCAGTCCTAACCATGTTCTACCACCACCTTCAGCCGAGACATCACACAGTGCAGACACTCTACTCACCGACATACTTAACCAACAATCTGTAAATAACAGAGCCTTCTTGGCTCTACAAAGAGTTCCTACCAGCTCCAGTGCCCACTGAAGTATTCTCTCAGACAGGCTGCCCTCCAGCCTGACCTTGGGAGAGAGGCGACATTGATGGCGTGTACAGAACTGCAGTCATCTTCTAAGCCTAGGACCATCGCTGAGGATGGTTGCTTCAAGCTCTCTTACTTCCCATCTGCTTGTAGCCTCTCCCCCTTGTGTCCTCTTGAATGACTGGCTGAGGCCAACCGCCATTACTATCTCTACTGAAGGGGAAGGCAGCCACTTGCTCAACCTCCCTGAAAAGCAACTCTAGGCCTTAGTCCTTGGGATACAAAAGAAAGTCTCCTGAAATAGAAAGTTCCACTTTCCACTGAAAGAGACAGGCGCCAGAGGAGACATCCTGGTAAGATTGAATGCCCCTTGTTCTTGCTTTGAAACAGATGTGATACCGAAAACCCCAGCAGTGACCTTGCTACTCAGAGGTAATAAGCTGAAGAATGGAGAGACAAGAGCTGACAGTGACAGAGAGACCCATGGGAAAGTCAGAGAGTTCCGATGTCATTGATTAGCCATAGAAAAAATACTCACCCACTGCTATGGACCTTTGGTGTTAGGCGTGAGGGACAGCCTTCTGTTCATTAAAACCACCACTGGCTCATATTTTCTCTCATTTGAGCTTAATGAGTTCCTGAGCAACGCTGTATTTTTATATAAACCTTACTTCTCATAAAACTTCATCATTGGGCCCTGCTCTGGTTAACTTATTCAGGTCTCCATTCTCACTAAGTCAGGTTACACTAATGCTTTAATTCGTCCAAATAATCTGTGGGGAACTGTAGCTCTCAAGGTTTCTCTATATTTACTATTACCGTATTTCCTCTAGGTGAGCTTCCTTTAATCAGGTAAGGTTATTACCGTGCCTTGCAGGAAGGTCTGTGATAATTTGCTCTTCTCTGGCTGTTGGCATTCTGGCTGTTTTGAAGCACTAGGTAGTGCAGATCCCATTCTTATTTCATGAATGAAGGAAGCAGGCAGCCTAATCCAATCAAAACAAGGCTTCATCATTTTCAATGTTACACATTCTCACCTTGGATGAAACATTGCCGTGATGTGTGTTTCAGTTTGTTTGAAGAGTATGAAAGAATTAGAGCTTATATAAAATAAGTCATTAATATTAGATAAGTAAAATCATTTGCTTCTTGTGTCTACCAAGGTGTGTGTCCTGGTGAGAGGTTTTATTTTTCCATGTGTTGTTATGAGGGCAGGTCTGAGGGCTGGTGTTGGAAGCCTTGGTACAATGTGGGAGTGTTGAAGGGCAGGCTTGCATCGGGTACCTGGCTCATGGACCGTCAAGGACTTCCTGTATACTACCTCATTCTTGTATGTATTTGAATAACCTTGCTCTTGTCTTTCTTTTACCTGTAAAATCACAGCCCATATCAACAAAGTCATTTTGAGACTCCTCAATGTATTTGAAGAGTTGGAATGGGATCTTGAGATCAAAATATTTGAGAGTCATTCAAGTGGTCTAGCTTGCTTATTATAGAAATACAATGGGCTCATATTCTCACTCCTTCCACTCTTCAATTGGACTCTGGAAGCTCAGTCCAGTGCTCTGACGAGGGTCTCTGCCTCTGTTTCCATTAGTTGCAGTTCTATGGTGATATTTAAGATAGTCATCAGTCTGACTACAGGGCAAGACCATGATGGGTCCATTCACTAAAACAGTACACCTGAGCTAATGGGAGCTCACCAACTCCAGCCAGATAGGGAAGAAACAAGCATAGGTCCAAACTAGTCCCTCTGAATGTGGTTGACAGTTGCATGGCTGGGGCAGACTGAGGGACCACTGGCACTAGCACCAGGATTTAGCTCTACTAAATTTAGCTCAACAAGTACTGACTTGTTGGGAATCTATTCCCTTTGGATGGATACCTTGCTCTGCCTACACATAGTAGGGAGGGTCCTGGACCTTCCCCAAAGCAATGTGCCTTACCCTCTCTGAGGAGTGGATAGGGATGGGGTGTGGAGTTATGTAGGAGGAGGGGAGAGAGTGGGAACTTGGATTGGTATATAAAATAAAAGAAGATAGTTTGTTCTCTTTTTAAAAAATAAAAATAAAATAAAAATACTATGGGTTATTGGAAGTGGTATATCTCAATGTCTTTGGTTTCAAAATTAATTTCAAAGTTTTTTTAGTTTTCTTCTTTTTATTTTCTCTCATAAATAATTATTTTCTATTTTATTTTTTCTTTATTTTACCACAACCACAATTCTCCCTCCTATTCTTCTTTGTGCATCCCCTCTACTCCCCTCTAGACCACCCTCATTCCTCTCAACAGGTAAAGGCTCCCATGGGGACTCAAAAAGTCTGGCACATTAAGTTGGAGCAGGATCAAGCCCCCATCCACTGCCCCCTGAATTAAGGCTGAACATGGCATCCCACCATAGGAAATGGGTTCCAACAAGCTAGCTCATTCACCAGGGCTAGATCCTGGTCCTATTGCCAAGGGCCCTTCAGATAGTCCAAGATTCACCACCATCTCCTACAAATGGAGGGCCTAGTTCGGTCCCATGGAGACTCCACAGCTGTCAGTGTAGACATGAGTTTCCACACACTTGGTTCAGTTGTCTCTATAGATTTCTTCATCATGATTTTGACCTCCCTTGCTCAAATATTTCCTCCTTCCTCTCTCCATTGGGTTCCCAGAGCTTGGTCTGATGCTTTGTTGCGGATCTCTGCAAATGGTTCCATCGGGAGGGAGGGGAGGGATGGAGTGGAAGAGCAAATAAAAGAGAAATCTTGATAGAGAAAGCCACTATGGGGTTAGGGAGAAACCTGGTGCTAGGGAAATTCCCAAGAATTCACAAGGATGACCCCAGCTAAGCGCCTAGCAATAGTGGAGAGGGTACTTGAGCTGGCCTTCCCCTGTAATCAGCTTGGTGAATACCCCAACCATCAGCATCATAGAGCCTTCATCCTAACTGATGGAACCAGATGCATATTTTTTTTTAATGAAGCAGTACAGAATTCAAGAATAGGAAGTGAATGAATTTTTAATTCAGTTAAAATAATTTTTTGTTAGTGGTAGGATAACTGAAGCAAACTGGAGGCTGATGGAGTAATGCAAAACCAAAGGCAGAATTTGAAAAGCCTGGATCATAGGAGAATAAATGACCCGTAGCAAATGAACTATATACAGTTGGCACATTTTACTCCTGAGTATGTTCCAGTGTTTGTTAGTAAAGCTTTAGCAAGGGTATGGGTGGATAAATTATGTTAATATAGGCAGATTGGTTTAGGAGACTGGCTGTGCTCTGCCTTTTCAATTAATTATTGAAACAAAAGGATTAAGCATTTATAAGCACCTGTTTTCTACTGTGTCCTTTATATATAATTGATAATTATTACTAGTCTGTATAATCCATAAACATACCTCCATTTTAAACCTGAAACTATCAGAACCAGACTCTGAACTGGAGTGTGTTTCCGTCTGGCATCTTCACTTTGTCCACGCTACCAAGTTGACCTGATGAGCTCATGTCAGGGTAAACAGAGATGGAATTATCGTGGCTGTGAGAATTTATCTGACATTTTGATTTTCAGAAATTGTCCCCGTAAGGTAGGAGAATCTTTGCACCCCAAAGTTTTCATGTACACGCTGGGTGAGGTCCTGATGCTCTGTATACTTCTGGTGTGGGACAATTCTGTACTCTGTCAATTATGTTTTAAAAAAATGCTGATTGGCCAGTAGCCAGGCAGGAAGTATAGGTGGGATAACCAGAGAGGAAGTAGAGGCGGAGCAAGGAGAACAGGAGAATTCTGGGAATTCTAAGAAGGAAGATGTGACCTGCCCTGCTGAAAAAGGCACCGAGCCAGGTGACTAACATATACTAGAATAATGGGCTTATATAAGTTATAAGGGTTAATAAGAAACCTGAGCTAATGGGCCAATCAGTTTATAACTTATGTAGACCTCTGTGTGATTTTCTTTGGGACTTACTGGCTGTGGGAACTGGGCAGGACAGAAACCCCAACAAGCAGGCCCTCACATTACACACTTCAGATGCAACTCACCCGTCTTCAGTGTTTTCTGTGATGTCTCACTGTCCATAGCTAATTGAACCTCTCCTTTACCTATTCAGTCACTTAAAATGTATTAAACTCTTTTTACCTGGGAGACACTGCCCTAGACCTGGCAGTGAACAGAATCCACAGACATCTCTATGTCTTGAAACTTATAGAACAGAAGGAGCCAAGATTAAACAAGATTTCTACACAGCAAATGCATATAATTGCATAAATCAGCATATAAAATAAATAGGCATATCATATACTAGGCAGACTGGCTAGAACAACCTCAGTGGCAAGAGAACACATAAGAAAAGGCATGAGAATGGGAAGGAGTCCCTTAGGTTTCCATGGGGAGAGAGTCTCTAAGAAAGACTGGGTGATGAGCAGGGAACCTGGAGATGGTAACTCCAGGCAATCAGAAGGCTTACCTCTCATTGAAACAGAAGAAAAGAAAACTTAGCCATTGTGAGGGCCTAGAGCTCTTCTATGAATCTTTTCAGATTCAGGGTGGAGGAAAGACACGATCTATGGAGCTTACTTAGTGAAGGTTGAGCAGGCTAAGATTGTCTGTTTTAGTTTTGTTATGCCAGCTGAATGAGTACATGTAGGCTCGAGTGCTGGATGTGCATCAGAGACCTTAGAGTCAGTAGAAGGAAGATGATATTGGGAGACACGGGACTGAATCAAATTCTATGGGGTATGGGTAGTTAAGTGCACATCCTGCTCACATAGTGAACCCAGCTTGGATTCCTATCACCTGCACGGCTCTGTTCAAAGTGGCCTATAATTCCAACTCCAAGGGAGCTGTAACTTCCTCTCTCTTTTCATCTATATTCACAAGTACAAACTCAAACACAGACACATACATACACACAGTCAATTAAAACATAGGAAACACTTAAAAGGGCAGATGTGAACAGTGACAGTATCAGTTGATGCACCATTGTAGATGGGAGAAACTCACAAAGCCCCTTCTGTAGACGAAGAGTTACAATTAATGGCTGTTGGAAGAGGAGGAATTCCTCTTCTCCAAAGGCAAGCTTCCCAATAAGTTTTCCACACCCAGGTGGCCAGCTTTAAACAAATATACATGAAAGCAACAGTAAATAGACTCAACAGGGTTTTTTTGTGTGTCGATGTATTTAATAATAATTAAAGGAGAAGACAACATGAATTTGAATGGGACTATGACCCTTGGGAGGAGTTGTTTGAGGAGATGGATGGAAATGCTGTAAATATGGTATTTACATAGGAAATTCTCTAAAAATATTATTTTAAAAAGAAAATACTATGTGAATTTTGAGTGTTGGCTACTTTGATTTTAGGGATGTGAATGTGAACAGAAACGGAAGTGGCTCAAAAACCCCTCTCAAACATGGGGAGAGGGTGAGATAGGTGGGAAAAAGAAAGGAGGCTGTGGAGGAGCTGCTAGCCCAGCGTGTGTGAGGCTCTTCCCTTACACCCTCGGCACCTTGTCTTCTAATGAGCTGCGTGTGATGTAGACACTGGACTCAGAAGAATGCTAGCTTCCTTACCTTTGAGGTATTTACTGCATTTTCATTTCTCTGTCTCATGTTACTTTGTTCAGGCCCATCTTTAAGGATCGTGTGTGTGTGTGTGTGTGTGTGTGTGTGTGTGTGTGTGCGTGCGCGAGTTTGTGGAGACCAGAGGAGGAAGTCTCCATCCTGTGAACTGAACCAGAAGCTCACCATTTTAGTTTAGTTATCTGGCTGGTCAGGGAGCTCTGGGGATCTCCCTTTCTCTGCCTCCTACTGTTGCTGCTCCGGGCACGTGTAGTTATGACTGGCTTTAAGGACCATTTTCAATGCTTTTCCTTATCCTGAAATTGCTTCTGTTTCTTTGTGCTATCACTACATATTTAATCAACTGTGTATAGCAATTCCTTGCACTTTTTTACTATTGTTCTCTGCTGTACATACTCGTTACTTCTCTACACTCTAAGCTTTTTGTATGTAAGGGCCATGACATCTTGTAGGATGCCTGTTCCTGGACTAAGCTTGATTGCATTTCAAAGAACAGTTTTATGGCAGGAACAGGCAGGAGGAGATGCAGAGATGGAGTGGATGTCTTTTGCTAAATAAACAGTACATTTGGTTCTAAAACTGATACGTTACTGTGGAAACAGAGATTTATTATACATTCCTATTATAACAGACAATGTAGTGATTCTGCTGCTTTGGGTATAGAATGGACGTCAGTACTGTACTATCTTTTGATTGAAAAATTGTCAATTTAAAAATTGAATATTTGAGAAAGAAGAAGATGCTATCAACAAATGATAGTGGGATATGATAATTTTACTAATACACAAGGCATAGTTTTTATTTTGTGTTTTTGAAGCATACTCTCCTGTAGCATTGGCTAATGTCACACTCATTGTGTAATCAAGGACCTGGAACTTCTAATTTTCCTGCCTCCGTTTCCGAAGTGTTGGGATCACAGGCCTGTACCACTATGCCCAGTCGGTTTACGCTGTACTGGGGATTGACCCCTGAGCCTCCTGCATATTAGACAAATCAGCTCTATCAGCTGAGCCATGTACCCAGCCCAGGAGACACAATTTAGCTATCCATAGACAAATATTGCCTCATCTCCTCTGAAAGGGAAACCATAAGCAATATGAGCAGCTGTGCAAAATGTCTGTGCAGACATGAATCTGCTCTGTTGGCAGAGTCTCGTGCCCTCCAGTTTGATGAGAGGCCCACTGTTTCTTATTATTTTATCCAGGGCCACTTTACACACTGACTTTGCTTGCATACCGCCACTGGCATTCCTGGCTTCATTTATGTATTATTCCCTGTCTACCACGGTGTGGAATGGAGCGGGATGGAATGATGCCTTGGAGTCACACAAGGTAACAGGCCATTCGTTTGGTTCTGGAAGACATTTGAGTTTGTGACTTTTGTTCTGGCGAACAACATAATTGCTTTAATTTTTTAAAAAATCACGTCTTACCATTGCTTGGTAAATAATGTATCCTAACTGTAGTTCGGTTAAGAAAGCCACAAGATAGATTCTGACCACACAGCCACACAGCAAAATCAAATAAATAAGAAGGCCAAATACTGTAAAAGTAAAAGAGAAAAGCCTTTTCAGCAACAAAATTTCTTTCTTTTTCTTTCTTTCTTTCTTTCTTTTTTTTTTTTTGTTCTTTGTTATCGATCAGTTTGATTTCCTTGTTTCCACGTTAGATTCTTTCTTGCCCTGGAGACTCAATGATTTTATGTCTAGTGGTTCATAAGCTACAAGATATCTGGAATTAGGTGGTAAGTATTTTCCTTTCTTTAGTACAGGCCTATAAAACCTCAGCAGTTTGTATTTTAAGGCAATCAAAACTAAATGGAGTCTTGCCTAATTGGCTGCTCTCTCTGATGTTTCCATAAAAACAAAATACTATAGACAACCTCTGAAAATATGAAAACCTTTTTCTCTCGGAATGTAAATGGAAGGAAAATTAGGTTGAGACCAAGCTGCCTACGTGTCCACATAGTAAATCACCTGAAAAGAGCACATTCGTTGTACACAGAGCCGAGTGACTGGTGTGATCACCGGTTTTGATTCCTCTCAATGAAGAAGTGTCACCAGAAACTTTGGATAACTTGAGTTTTCAGAGGAGCAAACTGATGACAGATTGCTACTGTTGTGTGAATTCCCTTAAAAAAAATCCCTCTAAAAAAGAAAGTGATGGGAGATAAGACCAGGGAAGCCTCAGAACTTTTTATTATATCGTCCATCTTTTCATTTCTCTATCTTAAGAAAAGTCAGTCCTTTTGCTGCTAGCACAAGATGACCCACAGGACGAATGTGCATTGGCTTTTCTCATCCTTTTATTAGAAGAAATATCTTTCTTTCCTATTCACCTTCTGGGGGCTTTTAGCCCTAGAACTTCTAGAAAATTTGGAGAGAAATTTACCAGAAGGAACAATTGAAGCTGACTTGGCAGAATGGGCCCTGGCTTGGGCCATAGGCTCTGACATCCAGTTAAGGACTATTATTTTGATGGAAGACATTATTTTGAGAGTCGGACGCGGTGCTTTAGAAGAAATGGAAACAGCATCGCTCTCTTAAAAGTGCTGGCCCTTTGATTTGGCCAGGACAGCATTCCTGGGAATGAGGCCTGGAGAATGTGTCTGGCAGGGAAATTAACATCACGAGGCTCCCAGCAGAAATGGACTTTCAGAGGTTCACAATGGAGGCAGTGCAGACTCAGGGTGGGAGATTATCCTAAACACAGGGAACTATTCCAGATACATCATAGAGAGCTGAGGACCTGACAGCAGCTGCTTGCAGGGGCGGGTAGACTGAAAGGAGGGTTGGCTAAGACTGTGTATGAAAGAAAACATGGACGAGGGTGAAAGGGAGGATTTACGGAGATTGACAGCTGAAAGAGAAGGTCAGATGGAATCAAATGATTAGAGAAAGTAAATGGAATATTCTGACGTAACTCTTACGGCTTGGGGTCCAATATCTATATTTTCTGGAATTCTATGAGTCTTTGAAAAGACATTATCAATCAGGGTAACATGTGGGCACTTGGTGAGATATCAGCAAAGAACTGGGATTCCTTATATGAAAATAAAGTAACAGGCAAGGGAAGATTGATTGTCTTTCTAAGATATAAAGCCTTAAAAAATAAATTTAGAACAATTATCAGCTGTATTGGTCCACATCTTTATTTTTGAAAAAATTACATGTATGGCTGTGTTTTTGCATATATGGCTGTATATCTGTGCACATCTTACTGCCCTCAGAGGCCAGAAGAGAGTGTCTGATCCCCTGGGACTGGAGTTACAGACAATTATGAGCTGTCATGTGGGTGTTGGGAATTGAAACAGGTTCCCCGAAAGAGCTGCTGGTGCTCTTAATTGCTGAGCCGTCGTTCCAGCCCAAAGGTCTAAAGTCTTTCCTGGATAAAGACTGAGAAAAATTCTCAAGGAAATGACTAGACTAAGCCCAACTCATTTATGGGCTAAATGTCTGGAACGGGTAGAGGAAGACAATTTGCAAACTGACCAAAGTAGAAATACTGCTCTGTTGACGACAACAATTTTCCCATCGATGTTTTCGAGAGAGACTGCTACCATTAGCATGGGAGAAAGGCCACAGAATGTGCGACAGAGATTGGAAAGGATGGTGTGCAGTGGATGGGTACATGTGCGAGCTGGCTCTTAGGGAAGAAATTGATAAAATCCAATCATCCATCCATCTCGGAAATAATAATGCAGATAGTTACACTTAATTGGTTTAATTTAAAGGGTCAAATGGGCACGTAATAGCTATAGCACCATTTCTAAAATGAATAAATTTACCTTAATTTCATACATTAACCAGAGAATTTAAAATTCAGCAAGGCATGACTTATCACATTATTCCATTTGCTTATTGTAATGAGTATAAATAGCACCTGTTTAAACGGAGGATGGGGCAAGAACATGTGAGGCAGGGGACTGACAGACACTGCTTGTGCTGCTTTGTGTTCATTTAGCTGTGTCAGGCCATCTATACTGCAGTTTCTTGGAACAATTATAGGCAATGTATTGTCAACCCCTTGGTGTTGGGGAACACCCCCCCCAACAACATTATAGGAAAACTTGCTGCAAAATTTTAGACCAAAAAAGAAACAGAACTTACTGCTTACATTTTAAATTTTAGGGGCTAGAGAGATGACTCAACAAGTAAAGACCCTTTTTGCTAAACCGTATGACCTGTCTGACCTGAACCCTGGGACCCTCTTTGTAAGAGAGACCTGGATTCTGCCAGTTATGCTCTGATTTCCACATCCATGCAGTGGCTCCCCCCTAATAAATACAGTCAAAAGAAAAGTAGAAAGAAGTCATTCGTAAGCTGAAGAATGCTGAAGACTTGGGTGGTGTACATCCGGAGATATTGGGAGATGGGCGATCTTTCCCACTGATCTTCCACACGAGCATTCACAACTCATGGAAGAGTCTCGTGATCTTGCTGCTAGAAGGTACTGGAACTTTTTAAAATCATTATTAATTGTTAGGCAAATACAGCTTTTTGAAATGTAAATAATTGTTGATTTCTCCTCTAAGTAAGTGTTCCTCTTCAATTTTTTTTTTTCCGTTCTGAGATAACTTGATGTTTGATGGACACTGAGGTTATCCCCAGAATGGCATTTTCTGAGCTCACTGGTACCGCTTTCCTTAGTCATAGACAACATGACCAGTCAGAACCAAACCTACCTCACCGTGCTTTCTATAACTAGTAGTGAGACCTCTTTGTATATTGTGGAGGCAAGTTGTAATCATTGAAGAATATCACCAAAAAAATAGGGCTGAGGAAGATACCAATTAGCCGTGAATCCCCAGCTCTGCTAATTACAGTCTCCCCAGCCTTAAAGCATCTCAACTGCCCTTTCTTCATTACGCTCACTTCCACCTGGTAGCATTCTCTATGTGTTTTTGTTTCCTCCTTGGTTGTTGTGTCTGGCCTCGCTAGAAAGTATAATAGTCCTCTTTGTTACTGTGTGTGTGTGTGCATGTGTGTGCCCATGTATGTAGGTGTGCATGTGTGCACATGAAGCCAGAGGCAACTTCAGGGGCCATCTTTGGGAAAAACAGTCCACCTCCTTTGAGGCATGAGTTTTCATTGATCTGGAGCTCACCAATTGGGCTAGACTAGCTGGACAGTTGGCCCCAAGGGTCCTTCTGTCTCATCCACCCTGAGGCCGGGATTACAAGCACACATCTATACCAGGCCTAGCATTTTCAGGTGCATTTTGAGGGATTGAATTTTGGTCCTTATTCTTGCAAAGCAGACTTTTTTTTATTGACTGGGCTATTTTCTCACCCCTACTAGTTTTTTCTTATCTGTATTTGGCTTTCTTTAATTTCAGTTGTCTTTTATAAACTACAATGAAAAAAAATATCAAAAGGAAAACTTTCAAATAAACAAGAGCGTGTTTTGAATTGTGTATCTTCTCCCTAGAATCATCTAATTCCCTCTTGACTGAGGATGGGCACTCTCCTTCTCCTAGGTATCCATATAATATGCTAACTGTCTGTGAGAGGCTTAGCGTCTACCTTGAGCAGGAGCACTGAGGGCCTGTCTGCCTCTAGAGGCGGTTGGATAATGTAAGGTGTGGCTGCTTGTGCAGGCATCTTGGTCTTCTTACTACTTCCCTTGTCCCTCTGCTTCTCATTGCAAACAGCTCAGTGAACTTCTACCAACCACAAATCACACTTTATCTCCATCCCTTCATCTTCCCAATGATACGTAAAAGCCCACTGTCTACTGGGTCAGCAAACAGCTCCCTAACTTCTGTTCATCTCCTCTAATTTAGTCATGTATTTAATTGAGCATTAATGAAGGGTAATAGTAAGTATCCTTCTATAGACTTGATACAACACCAACATTATTTCTTTAGGACATATCTATGGAGCAGTCATTGTGTTTGACAGGTGACATATATTATACTTGATATACATATAAATATGTCTCCATCTACACTGAAGTTTGAAAAAAGACTTTCTCGCTTTCTCAAAAGTTCAGGGATGATAAATGGAGGAACAGTCTGCCCTTCATTTTCTGGTCATCATCCAGGATGCCTATTTGCAGATTTATTTTTGGTGACAGGAAGACTGGAAAGAGATGGACATATAAGTAAATGGTCCCTGATGGTGTGGCAATGGTGCCTAATGGACACATTGATTTGGGTCTAGGTACCACATGACTAAATCTTTTGCAAATCAGAAGGCCAAAAGAATCAAAACCAAAACCCAAAACAACAACAGAAAGTCAGAAACCAAACCCAAACAACCAACCAAACAAACAAACAAACAGCAACAAAACCCGCAGACAACCAAACCTAAACAAATTATGCTCTCCTTTGTTTATTAGGAGCTGCCAGTGGCTTTCCTCAAGAGTTGAAGCCTCTTGCTTTGGACCGCTATAAGCATCACTGGCTGTCATTTGGTAATTGTCTAATTATATTATGTGGTGATAAGTGAAGTTTTAAGCAACAACTCTCCCAAACAGCTGTGACTGGATTTGTTTTTGATACTTTACTTAATTTACAATTACAATTGTAAAGTCATAATTAGTCCAATTTATTTAATGACCCCATCACAAACTATAGAAAATTTTCCAATACTGTTTTTTTTTTAATTACACAGGAACAAACACCATAATTTTAGAAGGGTTTAGCTGAAATGGGCATTCACATAATTCCCACCATTCATTCCCAGCCAAATATTTAGAAATATGCTCCCAAGACCCAGAAAAAGGTTTTTAATGAATATGGAAGATTTCTTTCAAAAGGTTGAGTTCATGTAGTAATTTAGAGATGTATCTTTCTCCTCAAAAGCCTTGGAATCTAGCTCTTGACCTTTTCTCCTGTGCCCAGGATAAATAGAATTCTTTGGATAAATGAATGACGTTAGAACTGATCCTGAGCTAAAGGTTAAGTTCTTGTTAAGACCACAATTGGATTTTTGCTTAATCTGTAAAAGTGCCTTTATCTGTTTTGTTCTTTTCCTCTAGATTTTGCTGTCTCTCTTAATTAGCTGGACCTTGCAGGGAATTTGTGTTCTTTCTCAGTCTCTTAAGGAGACTGTGTTGGTGACATTTAGAATAATCTGAGTGGGCAAGAGCGGAGCCTCGCTGTCTTTTCTGCTTGCTAACAATTCAGAGTTCTGAAAAGCCTGGCCCATGTGATGAAAAGTTTGTGTGCTTACTGAGATTGGTGTCCAATTGGGCAATCTTTTAGGTCTTGGGAAATGTCCTAGAAGCTTGGCAAGAAGAAGTCCCCCTGAGAACATGAATGCGGCCAATTTTCAATTGGCCAAGACACATTACATGGACAGCCTTCCCTCTGAGTAAGCAGGCAGTTCCTCTCCAACTGGAATCTGCAGTGTGAAGATGCACAAGGGAGGGAGATTAAACAAACCTTTTCAGATTTCCAGTCCAGGTGAATCTTTCATCCTATCTGGTCTGCTCCAATTTTCTTTTGATTGCCAACCATTTAAAATATTAGGGGACGGTGGGCAGCTTGCAGGTTAGTTTTTAGGATTTATCTACTGCCAAAGGCACATGCCAGATGAGCGAATCCAGATATCCTTTTATACATATGCAAACTATTAAACCTGCTGGAACCGTTCAAAAATTTAGATCTGCTCTGTGAGGCAACCTGCCTATCAGGTTGGCCCTGGCTCAAGTGGTGCCCACGCTTCATGCATTTTTTTTGTGGGGGGAGGGGAATGGTGACAGCTGTGTTCTTCCTGGCTGTTTTCATTTATGGAAACATAGGAGTAAATGGTAGACATTCCCACAGTCCCCTTTGCTGGGAATTCTTTCTCTTGCCACAGCCAAGAATATAGAACTCAGCAGCAGTCACCTATAATCTACCTTAAGTAGATTGAATATAGGTTTTATTTTAAAAAATAACTTAGTAAATTAAAAAATATGTTTGCCTAGTTCAAATTTGTAAATAATTTTGTTCTTTTATTTATTCATTTGTGTGTGTGTGTGTGTGTGTGTGTGTGTGTGTGCATATATTCGTTTGGGCATAGCTATTTGTGCATACTTTTACGTTTGCATGTAGATGTCATGAGTCCTCCTCAGGAGATGTCAAGACGGTCCTTGAGTTTTGAGACACGATCTCGCACTGGCTTGGTGCTTGCTGAGAAGGCTATGCTGCTGGGCTCTCCCTGGGTCCCAGGGATGCCCTTGTTAGTACTGGTGCTGTAAGCCAACACGTCTGGCTTTTTAACAGGGGTTCTCGTGATCAAATACTTGTCCTCAAACTTGTGTGACAAATGCTGTCCCCGCTGAGTTATCCCACACCCCTGTTTTTTTCCTCTTAATACAAAACTCATTTCATGATAGTTTAACAAATGATCAATAACAGTTTAGGTAAGCAAATAAAAATATACAATCACACCAAATGAAATTTGCCCCTTAATGCGCATTTTTAGAAGTAGCCAGGGAAATACTGTAAAATTTAGAGCCCCCCTTAGCCCTTTGGTATGTCGTTTTGAAGACTAGTAGCTTATTAGTGGACAGGGTTCTGAGAGTAGGTTAATTTGCCTTTGTGGAATGCTGGTTTTAATACTCTACTTTTGTCCTTACACTTCCTAACATGTCCCTGGGATTTTTCTCGGGCTTCATCCTACTGGGTAGTTCTTGTACTGTCTTTACACACAGCTCACAGAAGGAATGTTGAGGAAGAAGAATCAGGACTAAGTCCAGCCTCTTTCCCATTGTTCTGGCCTTTGTCCATCTTGCTGTGATCTGAAAGCTATGCTTTGGACACCTTTCTCTTTCTTGCTTTTGATTGTCCACCACTACCACATTGTTATAAGCTCCTAGGCCTAGAAATAATCTAGTCTAAAGGGACTTCAGAAGGTGAAAGACTGTCTACAGAGCGAGTTTCAGGACACACGCCAACACTACAGCAGCAGCAGCAGCAGTATATTTAAAAATAATTTTGGGCAATTCACTCTTTCATGGCGGTGCTCAGAAGGTGTCTGGGTATGAAAATGGAGATTTTTGGGTATTGCTCCTAATAGATTTTATTATACTATTCAGAAATATAATACTTCCCATTTTGTGTGGCATGGCTTAGGAAGGACCAGTCTAGCATGTGGCAAATGACAGATAAATAATTAAAAATAAGATAAACAAATTCCAAGGGACTCCTTCCTACTGTTAGTTTCGCATCTTCAACGGAAAGCAGGCCGCCGTCCCAAACAGCCACACAGTTTTTCACCACACGTATCTATGCCATCACCTTGCAAATCTTGTGCACCTTCCTAGGTGCCAACCTTGGCATGATAAAGTCAGCCTATAGCACAGTCTCCTGCATCCCAGGCACCAACAAGCTCGCAGAGACGTGCTGAAGTCAGCAGACAATCCCAGGAGCAGGTGGAAAGGGCTTTGACAGGCACGGCGCAGGGCCAAGGAGCAGAAGGAAATTAAGGCTTTGTTGTCCTTAGCATAGTGAAGAAAGTAGGGAAAGAGGTTGAAGGGCCATGAGAGGTTTTCAAAGCGTAGGAATTCCAAGCTTGAGAAAGTAAAAGTAAGCTAACAAGTCCATTGCGTAAAGATGAAGTACTTGTTTTTTCAATTTATTTTTATTTTTATTTTAAATACATTTTATTTATTTTATTCATTGATGCTGAACATCTCGAACATGTACATATTTTGTGTTGACTACACCCCTCCTTATATTCTCCACCTTCCCTTTTCCTCCCTCTCCACTCCCTTGAGTCTCCTTTCTCCCTAAGCACTTTTACTTCCCCTTTCATACCTGGTGTGGTTTCACGTATCTGGTGCAATATCTGGTGACCATAAATTATTGGAATCATACAGTATTTGTCCTTAAGATTGCCTTAATTCAACTGATTATCTCCAGTTGTACGTAAACCACATGACGCTGTATTTTGGTTTTTTTTTTTTAAGTTTTTTGAGTCAGGGTTTCACTGTTTAGCTCTGACTGTCCTGCAACTCGCTTTGTAGACCTGACTGATCTCGAACTCACAGAGATCCTCCTGCCTCTGCCTTCTGTGTGCCGGGATTAAAGGTGTGTTCCACCACCACCTGGCAACCTTGTTGCTTTTATGGTTGTTTTTCTGTGGCTTAATTCCATTGTTTGCTTTGGAGATGAAGACAGATGGGTCACCATTTCCCTCACAGACATCTGCACATTTGGGGGATCCGTTCTGGGTCCTCTACTATAAGGAGATTAGGAAAGTGTCTTTTTAGTCACAAGAAAGAAAATGCACTTGTGAGAGAATGTAGAGTTGAGTTCCAAGATTAATGACTGAAGAAGCTGTTTGACCGGGAGAACGACAAGCCAAAGGGTTTTCCAGCTTTGGAGGATTACAATTTGCAAGACACCCGTTGGTCCAGATGATGTGACAATTCCCACAGGACCATGTCTCCTCTTAGACAGCCTAGACTCTAGCTTCCCCAACCCTGGGGCAGCCTTCCACCCACTTTAATATAGTGTTCTCAGCACTCTTTTTATTATGTAGTATAGAGTGGAAGTCCCCCGCTGAGTGCCCAACAGATTGAGTAAAAGATAAAGGGATTTGACTTTTAAAACTCTCAGAGTTGGTCCATAAATGAACAGCTCACTAACTTTAAGTTTAGAGGATTTTTCTAACAAACCAGATTTACAGGGAGGTACGCTGCTTACCACATTAAAATTTTAATATGTCTGTTTCTTTCGATGGCTTCATTTCCCACCTCTAGCCTTGTGTTACTAAATAAAGGAGAACAGACTGGGAAACAGCAAGGTCTGTGGTACCCCAGTACTGTTGACGCGATCTTCTTTGGATCACAATGGCAGCACCCTGGCTGAGCTCCAAGACACAAGACGCATCAGGGAAGGTTTGACTTCAAAAACAGGTTTCTAGTCTTTCTACTGTGTTCTAGGAAAGGCACAGAAGAACAAACATCACGTATGTGGTGGTGGCTTACTATGTGCTACTCGTGGCTTGAAAAATTAGGGTGACAGAGGTATTTGGGACAGACTGCATTGTCGCAGATCTCATTCCTTAAGCCTTTTCAACTTCAAAGTGATCTTGGGAGACAAAAGGAGCTTCAGTAACGATGATGCACATTCCCCATGAGGCCAAGAGGCTTGTGCCTCACACTCAGATTTCACTTCCCTTGACTAAGCAGCAACACGAAGACAGAACTTTCTTGTGCACACGTACGTATGGGGCTAAGGTTTTCAGCAGCATAGCTAATATCGAATGGCGAGGTAGCCATTGAGGGCTTCAAACACTGATAGAGATAGTGAAATTATGAAGTCCCTCTCAATTCCCTTGTGTGAAATCAGTCATTAACAGTTTCCATAGCTATTATGTAGGCAGGGAAATTCTAACCCCTTTCACTCTGACACACATCTCTTTTATTCCCCCTGTGTAAGTGCCCCCGAAACTTTATAATAATTTAAACTCATTTCAAACATGTGATTTCCCCACTTCTGATTCTATAGGCTAAGTATGGCCTCAGTGTCTACAGCTGTGAAACGTGGCAATTAACCGCAACTGTCAGGGAGAGGTTTGCTAGGCAGTTAATGAAACCTCCCCTTTGGGCTTCTCTCACGTTCTTTGAGCCTTCTCCTTAAGCCCTTGCAGCAAAGTTTCCAGATTTACGGGGAGAAAAGGTTATCTAGTTAAATCTGCATACCAGATTTTTAAAAGAGAATATATGTTTCAGGTAAGCATGTGGCAAATTTTGCATGAGACAGGTACTAAAATTATTTGTTGTTTATCTGAAATTTCAAAGCTCCTGGGAGCTCTATATGGTAACTTTACTTCAGAGTGGCCACAGCTGTTAGTGGTGATTGTTTTCTTCTCAGGAAGATAGCCTGGATGGACTAATCTCTCTGTTCCTCCAACAAAGTCTTAGTTCTTCTATGTGTGGGTCACAGTTTGTTATCTTGACTAACCTAAGTCACTTATGTTACAGTTATTTCAACTATCACGAGTGCTGGAGGGATGACTCTGGAGATGACCAGGAGTATTTTCTGTTCTCTTCTAGAGAAAATAGGTTTGGTCACAAAAACTTAACTCTAATTCCACGGCATCTGGCGCCCTCTTCTGGCCTCCATAGGCACTGTACTCACAGGCGTATACCCACATACGCAATTAACAAAAAAATATTTTAAATTATTGTTGTTGTCGTTACTGTAGAGAAACACCACATGAGACAAGGAAAACTGCATTTCATGGGCTTTGCTGAAATCAAATGATCACATTTATCTTGTGATGAGTTAAGGCTGAAATGCTTTTTCCTTTACCTCAGAACTCTGGACCTCTTTATTCATAGCATCTTTATTAACTAATATTGTAGTTGCTTTTATGTTGTTGTTGTTGTTTTGCTTTTTTTTTTTTACTTCTTGGGGGTCTGCCACCCAGCTTCCAAATAAACACAGGGAGACTTATTTTTACTTATGAATGTCCAGCCTTAGCTTGACTTGTTTCTAGCCAGTTTTTCTAACTTAAATTACCTCGTTACTCTTCAACTATGGTTTGCCTCCAGGCTTTTACCTTTATTTATTCAAAATATTTTTTCTTTCCTTCTTAATCCATGGCTGACTGTGTGGCTGAGTGGCTGATCCCTGGCATCCTTCTCTCCTTCTCCTTTTCTTGTTTCTCTCTCCTCTTTTCTAGTTTTCTCCTATTTATTCTCTCTGCCCATCAGCCATGACTATTTCTCTTTCCTGCTTAGCTATTGGCCATTCAGCTCCTTATTAGACCAATTAGGTGTTTTAGACAGGCAAAGTAACACAGCTTTTACAGAGTTAAACACATGCAAGATAAAATAATGTAACACATCTTTGCATCATTAAACAAATATTCCATAGTATAAATAAATATAAACATCTTAAATTATTATTCCTCAACATTATATAATGTTCTGAGCCATGTTTCACGGTCGATGCTTCTATGATCCAGAGATAAAGAGAATACATATAATGCAGAGTAAGAAACAGCCTCTCAGTTTTTTCCACGATCCTATGAAAACATTACTGGGCCATTCACCTAAAGAAACCGAAAAGAAAGAAAATTTATTCTGAGGTAATTACTTGCTCTTTGTTTTAGCTCACTGATCATTTCATGGGTTCTGTGTAGCCCAAAGGTCTTTCTTCCTTCTTTGTATTTTTTTCTACCCATGAAAGAGACAAGCATCCTTCCCTTCCGCCTGAGGTCATAGCTCCCTGGATCTCCCTTCCTGACATTTAGCCAAAGCATCTCCTTGTTGTCATAGTGAACTGTCTGACTCATGTACCTGTACTCTACGTTAGTTAGGGCTGCACTCACCCCTCACTCCTACTCTCAAACAACTCAAGTTCTCATCAAAAATCTGATGAACTCCAGCTACACTGGACAGGATTCTTACAACCCATAATGATAGATTGACTCTGATCTGCCCCATCTGGGTACTGGGTAGCAGTCTCCTCCAAGGTGAAACAGTGCCTCCTCCATGGAGGTTCCTGAGACTTGGAAATAAACAAACTTCAAAGGTTTGGAGAAGCTTAAACTTAGAAGGTTCATAGCTCCTTCCCCTCTAGAACTAGTAAACAACCACTTGGGGAGTGGACTTGACTAGCTGGTTACCTGGGAGAAACTCTGATCAGCGCTATTACCTGGACCAGACTCACTGACCTGTCCAGCTGCCTGCAGGTTGTCCAGAGAGCTACAGGATTCCAGCATTACCAGTTATCACCTGGGTTGGGGTGAGCATTTTGTTGATGGCCTCTGCTCCCCTAAGGAACCCTTTACCCACACTTCTAGGGTAATTCCAATGAACTCACTGGCTCTCTGACTTGGATGTGATTGTAAATTTGGTCTGTCATTGGCTTCCTACCAGGGTTTATAGGTACTGTGCCCTATAAACCCTAAGGAAAAGTAGTACATCCTGGACATAACTCTAGGACATAAAGGACTTTCAATAATAGGATGTCTGTAAGAAATGAGTATTGCCCTATCAGTTTCTTTGGTTGCTGTGGCAAGAAGCTATAGCATAGACTTATAATATGTCTCATGTACTAATCACTAATGCCAAATGAATGATCTCATAACCCTTTGAATGTTGTGTGAGAAGTACAAGACTTATACCATGTGTCCAGTGAATACTATTTGTTCCCTGCTCTGTGGAACTATGTGCTTCTATCACTGATAATTCTCATTCCATGCTCGCCCTTGAATGATTTTTCTTTCCCAACACCTGTCTTGGTGCCATGGTGTTGCTCATTCCTTTTGTCCCTATACACCGAGCCCACACTGATAGAAGATTCTAGGGACAGCAAAGACACTGGTTTGCCAGTACATTCTCAGCTGCAGTGATTTTGATGTTGAACTAGCAGCATTTGCCTTACCATATCCACCCCAAAGCAGGACATGTAAGTGAGTTATGCATTCTCCCTCCCTGCAGGACAAATGACTGTTTCCCATGGTCACATGTATTTTTTTTCCAGGCCTAAATCAGACTGTTTTTTTTTTTTTTTCCGGAAAGGTCCTAGGACCATGTCACAGACAACTATAGAGAATTAAAACTTGGTCTTGTTTGTCTCAAAGGGAGGCAAGAGCACTAAGTGATTCCTGGCATTTGGGACTTTTGCTAACTATGCTTCTTATAGCAGTTAACATACCTGGAGGGGTTCCTATGTGCTCGGTTCTGCAATATCTCATGAAGTTCTTTCCCCAGCTTTATTACCTCGTCACATGTTAATGTTGTTTCCCTATTGTACAAACGGGACACTGAGTGGCTTAGGCATTTCTCAAGGTTATAAAACCAGATCACTATAAAAAAAATCTGGAAGAAAATATCAAAATATGAGCTAGGGAGATGGCTCAGTTAGATCAAACTTGAGTTAGAAACCCAGCACCTATGTGAAAAAGTCAAGCGCAGTGGCCTGTGACTGCAATCCCAACCTTAGGGAGGTGAAGGCAGGAAGATCCTTGGGGCTAGCTGTATCTGTGACATCAAGATGCAGAGAGAGACCCTGACTCAAAAATAAGGTGGGGGGTTAGAGATAAAGATCAGCAAGTAATTAGGAGCCCTTAATGATCTTTCAGACAACCCAGCACCACCATGGGACAGATCCCAGCTAGTTGTAACCCCAGTAGCAGGGCATCCAACCCCCTCCTTTGACTTGTGTGGTCTTCTGCGTGTTCATAGTGCACATATGTACACTCAGGAACAGGCACATGCACATTAAAGAAGTTAATGGGTCAGGTAGGGAGGGATTGAGGAAATCACATGATGGTGATCTCTGACCTCCACGTGAATACAGGGTGTACTCTTGGCCATATACTCATGGGCACAGACAAATACACAAGAAAGAGAAGATCAAAGTAGATTTGTCATGCTTTTCATTCCAGCGTTACCAGCGTCATGCTCTCATACACCAAGTACAAGGCAGAGGCTGCCTGTGCTCAGATCCTGAATCTATAATTCACTTACACTGCTTCAGCTGTGTCTTGCTGGAAAATTAGATATAGAAACAGCATCTGTGGCAAAGAGGATGTAAAGACTTAGGAGGTGAGAACCATATTAGCAGCGGCATTACCACCTGTGCATGCTTCCACACGCCAATCACTGCTCCTGAGTTCAGTGAACACATCCACTTGTCTAAATTCTGACCACAGTCTCTGAGAATGAGGAAGCCAAGGGATGTAGAAGTTCAATAACTTCACTAAGTTTCTGCGGGGAGTGGGTGGCAGAGTTGTGGTAGGAACTCAGGCACTCTGCACTCTGAGTCACCTATACCGTGTCGCCTTTAGCATTGTCATCAGAGCATATCCATGTGGTGAGTCACCAAATAAGTTCACCATTTAAGAAGGCCATTCTGGACCAGACCCTACGCTTGGTATCTGACACGCTTTGTTTCAGAAAATTCTCCTGATTATTTCCATGAACTGGATTTTACAGATATAGACCTCATTTTAAATACTAAATACTTTGTCTGTGGTTACATCTCTATCCCAATGCCATAGTCCATGTATCTGGCTATATTGAAAGATGTGCAGTTTGTTTTTGTGGGCTCCCTTCCCCTGAAAACCTGTAGGGTATATTTGCAATCTGCAAGGGTATATTTGACATTTTTTAGGAACAACAATTGCAGACAGTGGTGTGTTTTCAACACAAGCCTATTACATTTCCTGTGTCTCTCAAATGCCTTCCTTGTAGTCTTTTTGATACTTGTTTAGGTTTGGTTTCATGGAAAATCAATTTTATGATCGTGTTTTACTCTAACTCCCTTTTCCCCCTTTCTCTCCTCTTTGATCAAACACAATCTGTCTCCAATCTCACTGGGACCATTGGTGTGGCAGAACCACTTTCCAGTTCCGTGTTCTGCTGTGCCTCATATTGGGGTGATCTATCAGGCAATCAGCCACAGCAAGATGCTAAATGCCAGCTGGTAGTTTGCGAGCAAGGATCATCCTTTGAACATCTGTGGCCAGTCCTGAAAGAGGAAATGCCCTACTGTGTAAAGCATCTGGGCTACAAGTTAGTCACCAGGAGTGATGCGAAGATAGAAAACTGCTTCCCCAAACCAGGTGGCATCCTCTGAGCTCAGCGATGTTCCTGGTGCATGTGGGTGGGATGTTGGGGCACATTCTCCAAGGAAGAACTCCTTTACTTTGTGTCCTTCTTGTGCTTTTTTCAGTCCCAATAGTGACATGGGACTTTATTAGGATTAGCTCTGTCTTCTCTGTTGCTGATATAAAAACAGCAGCAGCAGCAGCAGCAGCAGCAGCAGCAGCAGCAATAACACTACCCAAAATCTGCTGGAGAAGGAAAGTGTCCATTTGGCTTTCAGATTACAGTCTGTTATCTAGGGAAGCTTGGGTTGGAAAACGGAGGCAGGATCTGAAACAGAGACTAAAGAGGAGCATTGCTTGCTGGCTGGCTTCCCATAACTTGTTCCCCTATCTTGCATACAGCAGGCCCATCTGCCCAATGGTAGCACTGTTCACAATAAAATAAGTGCCTTGCTGATGTGAGCCCCAAACCTGATTCTCAGGACACCCTAAACAAGGTGTGCACACCTGACATCTCCATTCTTAGGGAGAGGATGGAGGGAAAGTGAGAAGTTCAAGGCCATCCTTGGCTAACTAGTGAATTTGAGGCTAGCAAGGGTTACATGATTCCCTGTCTAAAGAAAAATGTCTGAAATAAGCGTTACCGGTCCAGAATCAAGGACCTGGCAAATCTATGAGGGCAATGGACTTTAATAGACAATTTGCTTCTTTGTCTTTTCAAGATTCCAGAGACCTGTGACATTCCTCTACAAGGGGCTTCCTCCAGCTCCAGGATTAACAGCGACACATCGTTGAGGGCCTGACAAATTTCTCTCAGATGCAGGCTTCTGTTTCCGTAGCCACGTCACCTGTCCCTTATGACTCCTGCCTTGCCCTCTCATAGGATCCTCGTGACTGCTCTGAGTCTACCAGATAGCTAAGAATAACCTTTCCACCTCACTGTGTTTAATCATATTTACCAAATAGCTTTTTGCCAAGTCTAAAGCCTTTCTGTCTCAAAGGCCGCTGTAACAAAACACAAAGGCCTACAGCTAGGAATACAGTTGTCAGCAAGACCTTCCTCCTGTAGAGATTCATCAGAATCCTGATTCTTGCTCCCTTCTGGTAGTGTCTCTATTTGGTGGCACTCGTGGACTCACAGTGATATTGCTCGACTCAAGGGATGAGCTTGGGAATCTCTGCATTGACACAGTCATTTCCTATGTACACACCGATCATACTGACTCCGGGCCCACAACAGTGACTCCATCTTTACTACAATACACATGCAGAGAACCTGTTTCCAATAGCATTATAGGCACAGATATCAGTGGGTTAGGACTTTAGCATATCCATTGTAGGGGGTGCATAATTCAACTCGCAAGGTCATGTGAGTTTCAAACATATGAAATGATCTCAGGTTTCAATAATTATTGTGTAAATGGCTTTGATGGAGAGAGCGAATCATTCTACTCTACTGAGTATAGCATCTAGATCTATTGGCTTCCTGCCTTATGCCACTTCGACCTGTGTGGGTGAGTGCTCACCTTAGTGTCACATGGAAGAGTCCGTGAATGGAAACAGATATTTGCAGAAATTTCATTAAAGTCATTGACCTGACAAAGATTGAAAATTTTCAATGACACTTATTGCTTTTTTCTTTTCTAAAGCAAACACCATGGTCTGGCCTTGAGGACATCACCTTTTGAATGTGACCTTAGTCCCTCAGCTTTGAAAGATGATTCCCGTCCAAATCCAAAATGAAATTGGCTAATGACGAATTGAAGGCTCCCCATCAACCATATCAGTGCCGAGAGTCACAGAAGGCATAAGCAGCACTTGTGCCGAAAGCTGCCTGGCAGAGCCTGGCCATGGGTGTGCGGTCAAGAACGGGACAAGCTTTACTGCAGGCTGGCCCCTGAACTCCTCTTCTGCAGTTCAAAGTACTTAAAAGTCAGTTTCTGTTTGATGAAAGCAGTTAACATCTAATGCCATGTTCTTTCTTTAGCACTGATGACTTCAAAGGGAAAAATAGAACTTTGTAGACACGTAAGCTTTCCCTGCCCTTTCCCAAATTTCCATTTGTTCTTAAAACTCTCAGAATTCTTTATTTAGGTAATAAACAATGCATGAAATACTTCAGCCAATTCAGGTAAAATGGTATTGCAAACCCCTTGCTTCGTGTGGAAAGGTGAAAGAAGTAAGACAAGGGTATCTTTCAAAACCCCAGAAAGGCTAAAGGTCCTGTATGTCAAAGAAAGGGTCAAGAAAGCCATCTTCTGGGATTGGTGCCTCTAGAAAGATGGGAGGGTTGCCAACACTTGGGTGAGTCATGGTCAGAACAAAATGGCTGACTTTGCTGTTGCTTAAAACCAGGTTGTAGGCAAACTTGGCCCTTTCTATCCCTAGACTGCGAATATCCAGCGAAAAGCATGCTGCTAAGGAGGAGTCGATAGTCTCTTCAAAAAGGCATTTTCTGTACAGAAGAGGTGCTCTATTTTGCAGATTTATGTACTGAGACCTGGATACTCTGGCTTAATCCTGTCTAGCTCAACACTCCCTTACTTCTCTGGAGGACTTGGGGATGGTATTGGTCTGTTTGAACCTTTGACTCTATACCTGTGTATATAAGACTAGATAGGCTTTAAGGAATTTATCATTATTTGCATATTAAAGGAATAATATTATTCCCATTTGTGCTGCATAAGTGCAGAGACATCTGTGGAGACTTCACTTCTTTGTGAACTATCATTTACTGTCACTTAGACACAGCCTCATGGGCCATAATGAGAAATGCATGCTTTGAAAGATGGGGCGAGGAAGAAAGCAAGATCTGAATGCTGTAGCATGTGACACTTACCTTCAAAATGATTCTTGACAGTATGAAAAATTCTTTTTTGTGTGAAAGAGATCAACTTAAAACAATGGTTAACAAGTTATGCCCCTCTCCCACCCCACAAACTCTGATCCACAGAGGACCAAGTAAATCCGTCATATATTATTGTTTCTGGCTTTGACATCTAAAAAGAGTTGAACAATAGACAGGGTCAGAATTTGCTTACTAGGAGATGAATATCTGGTTCAGATATTCAATATGTGTGGGACATGCTGATATTTTATTTCTCATATCAGAAGGATGTTAGCTTGCTGCTCCCTGTCCAGCTCACTAATCAGCAAGACCTCTTTGAAAGCTGGGTCCCAGCCCTCATCTATAAATCAGAATTTCCATTTAAAAAATCTACATATACTTATATACTTCTTGAAATTCAGGAAGTACTTGTTTAAGTACTACCCTGCCACAAACAGAAAGCAATTTTTATTGAATATAATAACAAATCCAAGAAGAGCTCAGAATCCACATACTGTCTTAGTGGTTCAGTTGCAATCCCAGGCTTTTGTTCTCTATCATGCTGAACAGGTAAAGCCAGTATTCACTGACCTTCTCACAACAAAGTAACTCCTATACTGTGACTTATAGCTAGGAGGAAAGGCGAAGGGCAAAGCTATGTGTTGGTTAATGTTCTAGTACAATGGCAAAAAGTCTAAGATAACTTTAAAAAGAAGACTATTTCTGTTGGCATGCCTTTCACTGGTTTCAGTTCATTGTCATTTTGCTCTGTTACTCTGGGGCATGAGCATCATTCAGGGAGAATGTGGAGGCAGAGCTGCTCTTCTTGGGAAGAAACCGGTTTCCTAGCATGCCCTTCAAGGAAAGAACCCAATGACCTAACTTTCTCTCTTTGGGCCTTGGCTCTTAAAGATTCCAATATCTCCATATCTTTACCAAATGAGCCTTTGGAGAATATTTAGGATCCAAACTATAACAGGCAGCTATGAAAAGATAAAATGGGGCTTGATTGTTTTGGAAGTGAACAAATCTTGAGGACTTCTACCTCTCATTGCTCATCACTGTAGGGCTAGGTTGAACACATGGTGGTTGCAGAGCAAAGCATTTGAAGCTCTCTGTACCACTAAAAGCACAGGGCAAGTTCAGTGGGTTGGTTGTATTTGTTAATACATTTTTATAGAGGAAAAAACCAAGTAAGGTGGGGAAATGAATGTATATATGTTTCCTCTACATAAGACTTCTCAAAGATTTTCCTGGAATGGTACACTACAAATCTCCCAGAGTGGGATATAATGTACCCTGTTTCCATTGACTGGATCACAGAATTTCCATTTACAGGAATTGGGGTCCCTTTCAAATCAAATGACAACATTTGCAAAAAGTAGATTGATGTAGTATTCCTGCCAATTATTCAACTCTAGTTTGATTTCCAAAGCCCAGAGTGAGATATAATGGATTCATTTGGTCTTTTGTGGACCAAATTTTGTCAATACACTGTAACTTGTTGGCCATTGTCTTTGAGTTAATCACAATAAAAAATTAATATAACAATAATAATAATACCTGCTGGTTGTTATAGGGCATCCTTCTATAAAATTTTTAGATATATTTCTGTATTTCATATTTAATAAAATATACTTGCCTATAATCTAAAACATGTGATATAGATAAACATGTTATCTTCTGATTCAATGACATTGTTGTAGTATCTCTTCAAATTCTAGAGTACCATGCTACAAAATTCCCAGGGAAATAGAAACCAGGTAACCAAGGCTGTGGATACTGTATGCAGCAGTGTTAGTCAGGAGTCTCTAGAAGAGTGAAACTGACAGGATGAATATATTCATATATGTAAGTATATATAAATATTATCATCATCATTTATGCCCCAGCAATGCTTCAGCATGCATGGGCAGCCCGTTTATGGCGGTTCTCCAGTTGTTCCTGTCCTGGGCAGTCCTAGATGCTTGTTCCACTGTTTTATCCAAGATTCCTTTACACTGTCTATCCAGTGTTTTGGGGGCCTTCCTCTTCACCTTATCCTGTGCACTCCTCCAAGCAGTGCTATCAGGTATCTGCCGCCCTTCATTCTCATAACATGGCCAAAGTATCTCAAGCACCGTTGCCATATTCTGCAGTTTACTGTCTTTTGTAGATGGAAATGCTTCTTAATGTCATTGTTGTACAACCTGTCTCTTCGTGTGATACTTGGAATACTCCTGAGACATGCCATCTCAAACACTTTCAGCCGCTGTTCTGAGGAGTGTTTCAGTTGTCCAGATTTTGGAGTTGTAAAAAAGGCGGATCTTTGTGAGTTCGAGGCCAGCCTGGTCTACAAGAGCTAGCTCCAGGACAGGCACCAAAACTACAGAGAAACCCTGTCTCGAAAAAACAACAACAACAACAACAACAACAACAAGGCAGCTCAAGACAAGTGTCACATATACTTGTAATTTTGTTGTTGTCTCTTGGTGACCAAACCTTTCCTAGTCCCTGGAAAGCAGCCCTCGCTGTCCCTATCGGCCTCTTGGCATCTGAAATAGTTCCCTCCTTTGAACTAAGGTTTTTATTGATATGCACATAAATATCAAAAGGGGATTTATTTGAGTGTCTTATAGGCTGTAGTTTGTCTAGTCCAACAAAGTCTATCTTTCCATGGAAAGAGCAAGAATCTAATCTAATCCAGTCCACGAGGCTGTGCATCTGAATGAGATTTCGGTCTGTGTTAAAATCCCAGTGAAGGAATCCCCCAGTGACAGAGAGATGAACTTGCCAGTAAGAGTGAGGGAACCCAGACAAAGAACAAAACTTTCCTTCTTTTATGTTCTTTTACATGGAATGCCACCAAAAGATGTGGCCCAGACTTAGTGTGAGTCTTCCTACCTCAGGTGGTAAAATCAGGAACCCACCCACCCCCAGGCATGCTTGTGTTTGTAACATGACGGCCTGCTTGTTGGGTTTTCTGTCCTGCCTGGATTTTGTCCTCCCACCAGGTCCCAAAGAAATCACAGAGGTCTTCATAAGTTATAAACTGATTGGCCCATTAGCTCAGGCTTCTTGTTAACTCTTATAACTTATATTAGCCCATTATTCCTATCTATGTTAGCCACATGGCTCGGTATCTTTTTTGGCAGGGCAGGTCACATCTTTCTTCTTCCGTGTATGCAGGAAGAGCTTCCTTCTTCCCAGAATACTCCTGTTCTCCTTGCGCCCCTATGCTTCCTGTCTGGTTGTCCCGCTTATACTTCCTGTCTGGCTACTGGACAATAAGCATTTATTTAAAACGTAATTGACAAAATACAGAATTGTCCCACACCATGGGTTTTAGTTGATTCCATAGGTAGTCAATCTGACAACCAAAATTAGCTACCACATTAGCTAATTTTGTAAATATCTTAATGCCTTAAGAATTTCTTAATCTTCAGGACTGTTTTACTGTCTGTGTACTTCACGTGTGGGGTTTGTTTATACCTGCTGTGGGTATGTCTGGGAAGGCTATAGGTAAGCTTACAATTTTATTCCTCATGTGCTATCAACCTCATTCATTTTGAGATAGAGCCTTTCATTGGCCTGCAGTTTGCCTGTGAAGCTAGACGTTCTGTTCAGTGAGCCCCAGGGCTCCATATAGCTCTATCCCTCCAGTGCCAGGATTAAAAGTGTGTTGCTACGTTTGGCTTTGATATTTGGCATGCAAACTCAGGCCCGCATACTTCCACAGTAGGAAGTTTACTGACTGAACCATGCCCTTAGCTCCTCTGTGCTTGTGCTTTTAAATTAAAAGTTTATGCACCTTGTCCTAAAAACCAAAATAAGCTTGTCCATGTGTGGTGTGCCTGTCCCTGTGGCTTCAATGCCATGCACAAGGCGCAGTTGTGGATGCTGTAGAGGAAGGTTCTGTGTTAACAAAAAAGTGGGAGGCAGAGATAGGGGCAGCAGACAACACAGCTGCTGGGCTGATTCTGGGGTATCAGGGTCAGCATCCTCTGTGCTCACAGACACACTGTCTCCAACACTTCAGTGAGCCATCCATTCTGCCTCTGCTGGTATTTTCCGTCATGCCATTGCAATGAGAACAGATCCCAAGGCGACCACAATGATGTACCTGTGGATTGAGTTCAGGCCATTAAATCGCCATCATGCGACCTATCTAATGTCATTATAGTCTAGCTTCAGCAAAGCAGAGAAATAGAGGGGGAAAAATGACACAATTACCAATGTGCGTGTCCTCAGACTTTGAAAGAGCCCGAAGGAAGAAGTGTCTGTAAGAGATGGTAAGCACACACACAATTGTACATCGAGGGTCACCCATTGGTGAGGAACATTGCAGACTGTACGAAGAAGGAATTATGAAACTGAGGTTTCAATTGCAGGAGGGCTTGGTACACTTGCTGGAGGATTATCTATAACCAGGAATTTTTTTCCCCTAGAGGCTTGTGGAAGAAATTTCGCAAACCCCTAAAAGGAAGTGTTGGAAATCTCAGTTCCTCTGCCACACTGTGGAAGATAGTGCGTGACTTATAATTTTTGTATTTTGCTTAGGCATTAAAAAGAAGAAAAAGAATCTCGTTGGATCAAAAGTTGGGCTACAGACACACAGTCAATAAAGCACATCAGATCTATGTATAGGTTTATTTTTGTAGTACTGAGTATCGAACCCAGGGCCTCTCCCATACTAGACAAACACTCTACCACTGACTTATAGCTACATCTCTTTTTTCTTTTTGTTTTGAGACAGGGTTTCACTAAAGTTACTTAGGGAGGCCTCAAACTCGTTCTACAGTTCAGTCTGACTTTCAATTTGCAATGCCCCTGCTTCTGTCTCCCCTCAGCTGTGATCACAGGTCTATATCACAAGACTCATGCCTCCTTTGAATTATTGAGCTTACCGTGTCTTGGGCTTTCTTACTGCACAGAGATCGGTAGTGATGATGTTCCAATAGTCTGTTTTGGAATAATTTCCCTAAAAAGGTGCTTAAGGGATTTTTAAATAAATTTAAATAAATACCTCTGCAGATTTCCCAGGTACTATGTTACCTGATTCATTGTATTGATTGCATTTTTTAGCATCCATGTAATTTATTTTTCTTCATTGGCAGATTAATTGTATTAGGTCTCGCTTCTTAGAGGAAGACTTGTGCAAAATGCCCACTTCTGGCTTCTCATAATTTTATATTAGTCACTCTTGTTATCAACTATTAAAAATAGGCACAGGGACTTTGGAAAACCCCATGCCTTGGTATTATTTTAAAGAAGTCTCTCATTTCCTCTCTAATTAGCTGCAATCAGGAAGGCTAGTTGGTGGACACATGGTGTTGTAGCTCTGTGAAAAACTGCCTGATGGCTGGAAGCGCGGCCATATGTTCTCCCTGAAACATGACTGTGATCACCTGTGACTGGGCAGCTGACAGAAGAGGCTCTGTCTCTTCCTCCTGAGGTGCCCGAGAAACCGGGAGGCACACAGTGGCTCAGCATCTTCCATTAACCGCTGCGGCTTCTGCTAAATGGCTTTTGCACGTTAGCTTCTGTTCTGCCCAGCGTATACCTGAAGCAACAATCGTTTACAAAGTAGATTTGGTGTTTTTCCCTTTAATGCCATGACACTTTAATTGGACGGCCTCCTTTGGAAGGCAGGCGGCATGCAGGTTGCACAGGTTTCTTAAAACTAAGTCGTTATCAAGAACGAGGATAAAACCATCTAAATTTTCACAGTGCATGTACAAGAATTTCTCAGCAAAGTTCAATAGATTTGTCCTGAACTGGTACAGCTTATAAAACCCTTGAGTCTAATTGCTTTCCTGCATTTGGGCAAGAAAAACAGCTGACTCGCACCAGGGTAGAAAGAGGAGGTTTGGAAGAAAGTGTCTTTTTCTTAAGAAAAGCTTCCAGTGAGAATTTCCGTCAATATTTTTAATCCCGCAAGATGAGATAAAATATGATATTTTGTTGTGGCAAGGAGAGATTGGAGACAGGAGAGAGCAGTTTCAGGAGCCAAGCTGATGAGGGGACATAGAGTAACCACCAGCTTCAACCAGGGCATCTTGTGGGGTTCATGGCCGGATCGTGAAGCACCCATGTGTGGCTTTCCTATCCAAGCAGACGAGAGAGGCATGCGTAATGTACTTCCTGTCTCTCCATTTAGCATCGCTTGACTGTTTATTAACGTGACCAGAGGAGAAGTGAGGGAAGGCAGCCATCCACTTTTACGTTCGCTTTGCATTACTAATTTTGGAATCATGTTTTCTACTTCTGAATAATATATATGTATGTGCATATATGTGTGTGTTGAGGATCATATATAATATGAAAGGCATACTTTATTGCTTTTTCAGTGTTGTGGAGGCTTTGTGTTAAAGCAGGTCTTTCACCCTTTACCCCTTGTCTTTGCTTTTTTTTCTCCCCACCTTGTATGCACCACACAGGCTATTAAACTGCGAGCTGGCTGGTGATTGATCTCTTTAATAAAAGCAACTTCTTTAGTAAGCAAAGAGTGATAAAGATAAACAAATGTACTGGTTTGTCCAGCGCATTGGAGATTATGGCAACACGGAGCACCAAGAAAGCCTATTAACAGATAACTCAGATGAAACCCATCAATTCTGATTTCAGTAAGTCGGGAACCGTTCGCTTTAAGTTAATTTTATCCATGTTTTCTCTTCATTTGTAATACTTTGTAGGTTTTAACAGAAAAAATATTTAATAGTGTGCTGTGTAGTCCATAGATAAACGATGGGGGCAATTTCTCCACCTAACTGCTTGTCAAGCCCTTTAGCAAGGTACATGCCGCCCGGCAGTTTATCATCTCGCTTTCTAGATTGTTGTGGAAGATCACTGAGAGGCCCGAGACTCCCCGGAGGACTGTGCTCTAATCCTGTCATTTTTTAAAATGCTGGAAAGTGTAAGGTTACACGGGAAGATGATTTTACATAAGGCTTTTCTTTAGCTCATCACAATAGCGCTTGCTTTCCATGGTAACCACTGTTTCCATGGCGCAGCCTACGGCTCCTCCAGAGCTGCTGAGCGCCTTTCAGAAGATGCTTACCCACCCACATGTGTGAGAACACACTTCTCCCTCCTCTCCCCTCTCTACCACTCCCTTCCTCTTGCTCCACTCCCTCTCCCCTCTCCTCTTCTTGTCTAACCCACCCTTCAGCGTGAATTTCTAACAGGCATTCACAGAAGGCAGGAAAGCTCATTTTTCAAATGAAGTCTGCTTTTCTCCCCATTCTTTGATCAGATAAATAATCACTGATGTGGTTTTCTGGAATGATCTGGAAAATAACAAAAGCTGCTACTGTCCTCAATGACATGGATTAACAGGATAAAACCTTGAGGAGAAAATTTAGCAAGGAGAACATTCAGCTCTCGACCAGATTTTCTAAATTTATACCCATTCCTTAAGCTGAACTAAGTCTGTGGTTCTGCATCCTGCTAGATGCCAAGACTCGTAAAAGAAATCTACACCTGTGGGGGCCTTGGATTCTTTTTGGTTATGTAAGAGAATATGATTAGGCTACACAAAATAATTAATAAGCAATGTAACACTGAATACTCAAAATTCATGTTAATATAGGATCACACCAATGGTTTTAGGTTTACTGTCAAACCATGCATCTTCTATTCTGTGCCCCCCTCTTCACTTTTATTCTTGGGACTGGGGATATCTACACATTTCAGAAAGATAAAGTCCATATAATGAAGACTGGCTCTCGGGGTACCATCTGCTCAATTTTCAAGGATACACCACTGCTGTATTGTTCTTTGTTTCTGCTTCTGTGTTGGGTATCTCCTTTCTCATCATAGACAGTTGTTTCTGAAATGAACTTCTAAATGCTTTAAATACGGTGTGGGGATTTCACCTGCCTGCCCAGAGGCAGTCCAGTTAGTGCAGCAGTGTGTTCCTGTATTGTCACCCTGTCCTATGGTTCTGATGAAGCTTGGCACTGACCAGAACCTAACCTTTGGGGCTGGCGAAGTGACTCAGCGGGTAAAAGCAGTTGCTGTGTAAGTGTGGTGTGTTCAAACCCACAGGAAAGGTTGGATGTGCAGCATTGCTATGGGGAGATCCGAGATGGAAGAAGAGAGGAGACTCTCCAAAGCTTGTGGGGTCAGCCAGCCTGGGATATGGAGCAGAAAAAAAGAAATAAGAAACCCTGTCTCAAATCAAGGTGGCAAATAAGTACCAACACCAGAGGTTGTTCTGTGAGTTCTAAAGGGGCACCCTGGTACACACAGATACACACACAGGTTCACATACGTACACATATACATGCATGCATTCATGCACACACACATATGGGGGAGGACATGGTTAGCAGTATTAAATTCATTTCAGTTCTAGGTATTTTGTTTAATATTTTAAACAATTAAATTTTATTTATATATTTATTTGTGTGTGTGTGTGTGTGTGTGTGTGTGTGTGTGTGTGTGTGTGTGCTCATGAACAATCATGTGGAGGTCTGAGTTGGGTCTCCCCACCATGTGAGTCTCAAGGTCAGCTTTGGAGACAAGTGCCTTCACCTACTGGGTCATCTCCCCAGCTCAGGATATTTCATTTCCATTAGCTCTGTGACCTTTGCTAACTTAGCTTAACCTAACCTTTGAGCTAGGGCAGAAAAGCAGCTTTTATAGAAGGGTCAGTGGAATACGTTTCCACTGGGGCAGCCACTGTGGCATATTAATGCTTTGCGTGTAGGGTGACTTACTCACTCATTTGTCCAACCATTGGTCATTACATTTAACAATGCTTCAGTCGTTATCTTGATATTAGAGCTACACCAGGACTGATTTTTGGCTCTCAGGTATTTGGAACTCACTTTCTGAGACAGCGAACCTCCAAGATGTGAGATCCATCAGAAAGGGAGGTCCAAAGATGCAGGATGTTTTTTTGTCCACTTTACGCAGTGCTTTGCCAACAGTTCTTAAAGCAAGGCCTGCTCGTGGTTGATAGTCCATGACTATGAGTCAAAATATTCATTATGGAAAGATAAACAGAAGTGTAATTCACCTAGGATGTAAAGAACCTCTAGTCAGAAGAAGCGATATGTAAGAATTCCTTCAAATGTGAGTGAGGCTGCCTGAGACAGCAGGGTACCTCTTGTACAGACAGTGGGTCCATTTCATACAGAGTTTTGCTCTTGGACTGTATCTTTCCAGTGCCATCTCATGTAAACATTCTTACATTGTTCTTTGTATTTTTGGGAGATCGATGTGTAAAAAGTTCAAATCTTTTTTTTTTTGGCTTTATGTGTATACTAAAATTAGCTATTAAAGTTAATATTAATTCCTTGATTCTTGAGATTTCTCTGGCCAGGTCACCAAATGCTTGAAGACTTCATCATAACCTGCTCATTCATTTATTCAGCAGCCTCTGCATGTGAGATATTAGTCAGATACTGTGGTGGGAACAAATTGTAGTTAGTGGACATTGACTGTATCCTTGAAGGATTCATTTGCTGAAAGCATTGGTTTGTGGATGAACCGATGTCAGTGGGGTTTCTAAAATCAGTAGGCTGTGTCCAGCTAGCCAGCAGCAAGCTACTCTGGCATAAAATCTGTAAAAATCAGCAGGCTACCCATCCAGTTCTCCATTCCCACCCAAGGGCAAATCTTGGTAATTGTTTTTGGTAAAGAGAAGTGTAAGTAGTCATATCCAATCCATCATTTTTTTTCAAGGAACATTTATTTTCTTGCCAAATGTGTCTAACGCTTTTCATAAAGACTTTTCATCTTTTCGTGGCCAGGAAAATAAGAGAGCTGTGTGAAGCAACCAAAGAAGAGCTGAAGCCCGGAGGTCCCCCTGGAGAGTCTGGGTAATGAAGATGAAAATCACAGATCAGAAGGAATCAAGGACATTTATAAAAGTGCCCTGTGTTAAGTTGCACCTCAAGGCACCAGCATTAACCACCACGGCGACAGCAGTGGCAATGCAAGGGCTGTAGAGGTTGAAGGGAGGGAGAAAATTGTGATGGCGGCAAAGCCTGCACATGCCAAAGATAGAGGAAAAACTTAGCGTGAATCTGATAAGTGAAATATGTAACACCAAGATATTTTATAATTGTTCACACCACACAGACACACACACACACACACACACACACACACACACACACGGAATGTCCAGATACTACAAGTGGGTGGCATTGAAAAGTGGGGGGTCAAAGGTGGAAATTAAGGCTAACTGCAGATGGTCCCCAAAAATAGTCCTTTATTTTTATTATTTTCACTTCTGTATTTGTATGTAAGTATGTTCACGCGAGGGCAGATGTGGGGGGCAGAGGGTCATTTTCTCTCTGGAGATGGAGTTATACGCTGCCTTTCACAGGCGCTAGGAACCACTTGGGTATTCTGCAAGAGCTCGTAACTGCTATGCTATCTTTCTATCCCCTACTCAATTTTTCTTTTTAAAGATGTATTTATTACATATGCAGTGTTCTGCCAGCAGTCCAGAAGAGGGCCCAAGATCTCATTATAGATGGTTGTAAAACCACCATGTGGTTGCTGGGAATTTAATGAGGACCTCTGGAAGAGCAGCCAGGGCTGTTAACCTCTCAGCTTTTTCTTCGGTTCCCTCCTCCACTCATTTTAAAAAATTTATCTATATTTTTATTTTGTATGTGGTGTGTGTGTGTGTGTGTGTGCTCGTGCGTGTCTGTCTCCATTTGCACACATGTTACATAGATGTGGGTATCCAAGAGAATGGAAGCAGCCATCAGATCCTTGGAGCTGGACTTAGAGGTGATTATAAGTCACAAGACATGGGTTCTGGGAACAGAACTCTGATCCTCTGGTGGGGGAAACAAGCACTCTTAGACAATAAGCAATCTCTCCAGCCCCCAAGGAGATACTTCTGGGGTGATAAAATATTCTAAAACCTGATCGTGGTAATGGTTATATGAATTACTTAAAAAAAACAGGGAATTACTTTGCTTTTTAAAAATTAGTGAATGATATACTGTTTAAGTATGTAAATTTTATGGTATATAAACTTTATCTTATAAATGTTAGACAGCAGCAAAAAGCAACAAGTAAGGGGTGGAAAGAAAATCAGAATGGTTTCAGAAGCTTTGCCAATATCGTCATGAAAATAAATTGACCAAAATCTTGTAGTCAGGAGAAAGTGGAACATGAATTTTAGTAAGAGAGTATTTGGCTCCAAGATAACACTGGATAAATGCAGTGGTAACAGTTGGAGGGCAATAGTAGATTAATGAGAAGGGAATGTTTTTTATTGAAAAACTTCCCAGTATGTTTTTGATTCTTTTCTTAGAAAAGTAGCATGCTGGAAAGTAGCAATTTTGAAAGCTTAATTTAGTGATAGAATGACAGATGGAATCTTTTGAAAAGGCCAGATTGAAGAATGAGTGTGATTACCCAGGTAGGGTGGACCAAGGTTGGAGGTATGGGAGAGAAAAGAAGGGGAGACCTTTGAAAGGCAAAGAGTCATGCCTTTGATGAGTGACCTCGCTGTGTACAGAAGTACTTTGTGCTTTTACAAAGGAACTTCTTCACAGTAATTTGTGGGGATCATACTTTTTTCTATGCAAAGTCTAATGCTGATTTATTTATAGATTTAGTGATACTGTGAATTGAACCTGTGGCTTTATGCAGGCTACGTGTGCCCTCTACCACTCATCTACACCCCTACTTCAAGAGTACCCTGTATTGTACTCTACAGTTTAGCTCACGGGAAGCAGTATCAGATCAGTGGAGAAATTAAGTGTGTTGGGGATAAGAGTGCGAAATACCAGGCATGTTGATACAAGTCTTTAATCATAGCACTTAGGAGGCAGAGGCAAGTGGGTCTCTGAGTTTGACATCAGTCTAGTCTACAGAGCAAGATCCAGGACAGCCAGGGCTACACAGAGAAATCCTGTCTCACAAACCCAAACCAAACAGAAACAAAACAGGTGAAAAATACCTCTGATGAAATTGTAAGGAGAGAAGGGAAATGTTTTTCAGGGAAAGTGGCAAGTCTCATCTGGGCTGCAGGATGCTGGTAACACAGCACACACATATTATATAGCACACTGTATTCTATGTTTTAGATATGTGGTAGTCAGAGATCTCAGGCTTAGGTGATAGAAAACTAGCCCAAGCGAATCTGAGACAAAATGGAATGAATTGTCTCATAATAGTAGGGGCTGTCAGGTTTGTGTGGTTAAGCAGTGCTATTTAAAACTCTTAGCTTCACTCTCCTGTCAATACCAGTTCTTAGTTTGGCTCTCCCTCTGTGGCCAATAATCTAAAGAAAACTCTATGTTTACATGATTCTGATAGAGTATAATTCCTGAAATCCAGTAACCAACGGAAGAGTGTGAGGTGGAGTCTTACTGGCTCATACTTGTGTTATGTCCATGAGCCAACACTTGCAGCCAAGGGCATTTATTTTCTTATTCATTGCATCAGGGCTTTGGGCCCATCCTATGGGGACAGTTATAGCTTGGATGTGGAACATTCGACAACGGCCTGTGTTGTTGAAGATGTTGTGGGAGTTTCTCGGGTTCTTAGCAAAGCAACAGAAGCAGAGACAAACAAAGCTAGCACATCAGAGAGAGACTAGAATGGGCCTTGTGGGTTCTGGGACTCAGATATTAAAGAAGTTTTAATGAGTGCTTATGAAATGGGTAAGGTGACCACTTTTTAAGGTGACTTAAATTATAGTGCACCAGATCTTCCTTTAAGGGTGTTTTCACCAGTGACCCCAACAATACAAGTGCTATTATGATAATCAAGTCTCCAGCCCCATTGCTAGTATAGGTGTTTGGGAGAATAGCTTAGTACCTTCATTTCTGATAGAATTACAACAACCTAAGTTAAGTTTCAAGGATGTTTAACATCAAGGGGCATTCCAATGGTCAGCCGGTGTAGTTACCAATATGTAACTGCAGTTTTCATAGGCTACCTTATATTTGATTCATTGCCTTTGGGCTAGTCTGTTGTGGTCTCCTTCCTGGGTAGGCAGAGGCTTTCTTAGAAGCTGCTCTTCCAATTTAGTCTGATGTTTTTAAAACCATTATATATAATACGTAAATGGTATTGCTTTTGTCCATTCCTGAGGGAAGGTGGAGTGGTGTTGCTCCGTGGTTGCCAGGTGGAGCTTGTACAACTGTCTTCATTGCCTTTCCAAGAGCCTTGCCCTTCTTTCCTGGTCAACTTCATTATCTCATACCAACTAGCATAGCTTAATTTTCATCCTTAGTGTTCTTGACCTTGCAGTTTTAATCCTAAAGTTTATTTCCACAGCAACAGTGTGTTAAAAGCTTGGTAAACATCTTGTGGTTGCTGGGTGGGGTAGAAGCTGTTACAAATGAGATCTAGTGGAAGAAAAAGGGAGCACTGGGGAGAAGGCATGTGCTTTAAAAGGGTATTGGGATACTTACCTCTTTTTTTCCCTCTCTCCCTGTTTCCTGATGATCAACTCCTTTGCCGATGCAAGTCAATAATGAATTATGCTGCCACGAACCCAAAACAGCAGGACCAAACAAATACAGATTGAGGTATATGACACTATAAGCCAGAATGAGTCCTTTGTTTCATAAAAGTTGATTTTCTTCTCAGGTATTTGTCACAAAGATGGAAAGCTCGCTAACATAGACAATCATCCTCATTCAAGACAAAGAATATGGTCCTGCTAACAGAAGATGGATAAAGAACCAAAATAGCCACAGTAATGCAACATAAAACAGTGTGGAGTGTGTACCGTTGGACATTAGTGACCTCTCTCAAATAGGCGTTAATATGTCAACTCTAGAGATGTGAAAATTAACCCTTTGAATTAGGCTGCCCAATGGTATGTACCCAGATATACAATCATAAATAATTGTGTTCAGAACCATTTGCTTCAAAACCTCTTCCTCTTGAGTTGAATAGCTGATGTCAAAGCAGATAAACTCTGAAATGAAAAAGAAATACACGTGGGTATTTCCTCTGGGATTGAAATACAGGCCCATCAACTTGAATTCACAGGCAATGGTGTAGGGAGAAGGGAATTGAGAATGGTGTGAGACAAAGAAGAAAGAAATGTGGTGTAGGACTGAGGAGGAAGGCTGGAATAACCAGGTCAGCAGCCAGAGTTTCTATGAGAGGCAATAAAGGGCTTGTCAAGTAGGTGAAAGTCCAATTGTATGTGGAGAACAAAATCTTACCCTAAGACACTCAGTTATTTGTACTGCAAGCTTTTTCCTGAAGCACACTGTTGCCTGAGACTGAAGAAGAGGCAGTAGCTAGTTTAAAAGCACAAGTCAGCCAGCAGATTAACCAAAAAAATGCCATGATGTGGCTGTATAGTCACCTCCATATGTAGAGTGAAGGCGTAAGTCACAGACAATACCACACCAGTTTGGAATTATGATTAATAGGATGGTTATTTATTCAAAGGGGAAAAAACTTACAGATTACCGTCCCAGACAACAGCCCCTCCGCACGAACAGGAGAGGAGTCTAGAAGCCGGAAGCAGAGCCGGAAGCCAGAGAGAGCAAGGAGGACAACCGCTGCTTTTCTTTTTAAAGAGAGAGAGACCACGCCCCAATGGGCTGGTAACTCAGCGGCGATTGGCTGAAGGAGTGGAAGGAGCTCCCACAGCAGTAGAGGATGAAAGTTAGTTAACACAGGGACAACTATCCTCATTCAAGACAAAGAATATGGTCTTGCTAAAAGAAGATGGATAAAGAACCCAAGTAGCCACAATAATGTAACCTAAAACTGTATGCCTTGGTCCATGCGACAAGACAGGGTGAACCATGCTTGGACAACTGGTTCAACATGCAGTGGGCATAGATGTTGGAGAGGGAAGACCTGAAATAAGTGGGTAGCCACTATAGAAAGACAATTTGAACAAGCAAGGTATTAACATTGTGAACAAGGGACTTAGGCTCAAAGAGTGGTCAAGGAAGGAAGGAAGGAAAGAGAATGGGATCAGGGCTTGGAAACACACAAAATGACAAGTCAAACCAATCTAACTAAGTGGGGGAGCTTAAAATGTGGTAAGATGTGATATAGGTGGATGAAAGCCCAGTCTTTCTCCATATAAGAGTTCAGGGAAACTCTGATGGCACTGATATCTTCCGGCCTCCTGTAAAATGTGAGGTTGGACAGAAAACCAAGACATTGGAGATAACAACATGAGCTGAATGTTGAGATGCCATTTCCTGGTTGTCCAACCCTGGGCAAAGTGCTAATCTAAGTTTCAGCAAACTCAAGTACGAAAAGAAGCATACTTACAGGGTAATTGTGGAAATGTTTGGCATAATTTTATATATACACATATGTGTGCATGTCTATTGTATCTATCATCTATTTGTCTGTCATCTATCTATCTATCTATCAATCTATCAATCTATCTATCTATCTATCTATCTATCTATCTATCTATCCATCATCTATCAATCATCTATCTATCGATTATCTATCTATCTATCTATCTATCTATCTATCTATCTATCTATCAATCATCTATCTATCTATCTATCTATCTATCTATCTATCTATCTATCTTCTATTTCCTTCCTTCCTCCCTCCCTTCTTTTTTCCTTCCCTTCTTCCTCCCTCCCTTTCTATCGATCTACTGCATAGTTAAAATAACAGACCAAATACATATACAACATCTATGCCACATAAATAGTAGCTTATAATCAAATCATCACATTGGTATAGATTACCATTGAAAATCTTTAGAATTTACTGAGATAGCTAGACAATAAAATCAAAGTCAGGTTTAGTCAGTCTGGGGAATCAAAAGAAATAAATCAGATTTGCTAGGCCAAGTTTGGTTAAAAATAATTTTTTCATATTAGCCAACTTGTACATAGTAAATGTTTGATATAGCAAGAATGTGCAAATTATCTTTTATCTATACAACCTAAAGCTGGATTCATTGGTCCTGGGAGTATCGATCTAGCAGTTTAACTTGGATTTTATTCACTATCTAAATCTCCTATCTTTAAATCCACCTAACTCTGCTGGTGAAAACAATAACTGCTTTATGAACTGAAATACTTGTCCCATGAGTGAATACTCAACCAATCTTTGATTTGCTCATGCCTCATGGATGTCTGATCACCGACACTTTCTCCACCGACATGGAGAAAGGCATGCTCCAGGCAGGCTGCTGTGAGGAATTTTGAGCAGAACCAAACTCGGTCTGCAGATTTGGATGACACTGACACACTATGCACTATGATCTTTATACTTGAGATGAGATATGCTTTTACGTGAGGATTTGACCACACATTATACCCAGAATATGTCTGAACAATATGATTCACATGGGTATGAGAGCAACATGCATCGAGATTTGTTTGTGAATTGCTCATTCATTCACTTAAAATTTATTTGAAACTGCTTATATGCAAAGCACCAACAAGTATTATAAGAGATGCATATGGGGAGAATATATATTCCAAGTCTTCAAAGAACATAGGTCTAAATATATTGCCAGTAGAATAGACTCTGCTCTGGAATAGTCCTAATAGTACTTTTCCTTATCAACTAGAGAGGAGAAAAAGTCAACGAGGCCTTACTTTCCCTTCTTTGATATTTGAGTTGTTCTTGGAATGATATTTCATTGCCCTTTGGTAGACTAGCTCACAAAAGCCAAATAATACTTTGTGCAAACTACAGATATCGCTAAAGGGGTGAGTTTGAAATTTTTGACTCAGCTAACTTTTTGTCAAGTGACATCCTTCGGATTAAGAAGGCGTTGGAGTGTTTGCAGGAAATTCGGCTGTAGTTTTTATAAGTCATGAAGAGAGTAAAGGAAATCAATTGTCGACAGGATTGTGGTCACTCTATTTTGTGAATTGTAGGTCTCTGATTGGTCTGTTCTCATTATCAATCATTTGCAGTGGCTAATATTCATCCAAATTTTTTACTTCCAGCACATATATGTTACAGAGATACTGGGATGAGGCCTCAGCTGTAAGGTCTCGCAAATCAAGGTGAAAAGCTTATTAAAAACAAAGAGTTCAAGGTCACCTAGTGTCCTCCCTCATTTTTCTCTGGCAGAAGTTGAGGCCTGAAGAAAACCAAAGACCAGAGTAAGGCCACTACCCAGTGGCATTGTCCAGATGTAATACCACACCTCCTGGCTCCTTTTATCTTCCATTTTTAGGACCTGATTATTTGTAGTTTATGATTCAAATTGTACCCTTTGATCCTAAAAGTAGAATGTGATCTTCTCCATTCTCCCACATGGCTACAACTCACCATTAGTATAGATTGATTTCAGAAATACATTTCTAAAAGGTTAATTTTAAGTGTCTGCCAAATCCCCACCAGCTCCCTTTAGCCTGTCCTGATGAGTTGGGATATCGCAACAGTCCAGCGCAAGCACCGCATTTGTATTCTATAAAATTTTACCTTTTTTAACCCCACCACGTGGGCTATATTTTTTTTCTGTCACAGTGGTACTGTGTTTGGGTATGTAATTTTCTTTGTTCACCGTTAGCAGACAGAACGCCAATGTTAAATACACTTGACTTGGTTTGATCTTGTGTGCTTCTGCCAGTAGCCATGAGAAAGGCATGCTCCAGGCAGGCTGCTGTGAGGAATTTTGAGCAGAACCAAACTCAGTCTGCAGATTGGGATGAACCTCATCTATAGCCTAGAGCCCAGGCAGGTGATTCTAGATCAGACCACCACACCGAGCTACTCAGATATGAGTGTGAAAAATGAAAGATAGATATTTGTTATGATGCTATTTTGTTGTAAGGGTTGTTTGTTACATGTCATTAGCACAGCACTTGTTTAGAAGTTCTATGTTTCAAGTTTTTAATATGTGCATGGGATGATATTTGCACTATAGCTATTTTCACAGTTATGAAAAGTTATTAAATTGCTACATGTAGTAAGCTTAGACTAGTATATTAAGATCTTTGATCCATTTGGAGTCGAGTTTTCTGCAGGGTGATAGGTGTGGCAGGTATGGATCTGTCTGCATTCTTCTACATTTGGCCATCCAGTCTGACCAGCACCACTTGTTGAAGATGCTGTCTTTTGTACATTGTGTACTTCTGGCTTCTTTATTAAAAATAAGGTGTTCATGGGGATGTGTTGAGGTCTGCAGTTAAATTCCATTGATCACCATGTCTGTTTTTATGCCCAAACCATGTGATATTTATTGCTATAGCTCAGTAGGCCAAGTTGAAAAGAGAGTTGGTGATACTTCCAGCAGCCATTTTATTATTCAGGATTGTTTCAGCTCTCCTGTTTGGTTGCTGTGTTTTCCTTTCCCATGTGAAATTGAGTAGTGTGCTTCTAAATTCTGCAAGGAATTGAGTTGAAATTTTGATGAGGTTTGCATCAAAACTGTAGATTGCTTTTGGTAGGATGGCTGAATGTTTACTTTATTATACTGATCCATGAACGTGGGAGGTCTTACCATCTTATGATATCTTTAATTTCTTTCCTCAAAGATTTGAAGTTTTTTGTTATACATGTCTTTAACTTGGTTAAAGTTGTCCTAAGGTATTTTATATTATTTGAGGCTATTATTTTTTCCTGTTTCTTTCTCAATCCGTTTGCTATTGGTACATAGAAAGGCTATGGATTTTTGAGTTAACCTTGTATCTAGCCACTTCTCTGACGTGTTTTTCATCTGTAGGAGTTCCCTGGTGGAATTTTTAGGGTAACTTATTTATATTATAATATCATCTGCAAATAAGGATACTTTGACTTTTTCATTTTCAATTTGTATCTCCTTTATCTCCACCAATTTTCTCACTGCTCCAGCTAAAACTTCATATACAATATTTGATATGGAGAGAGTGGACAATCTTGCTTGTTTCTGATTTTACTGGAGTTGTTTTGAATTTCTCCCCATTTAATTTGGTGTTAGCTATAGGTTTCCTGTAAATTGCCTTTATTATGTTTAGGTATGTTCCTTGTATCCCTACTCTCTAGGAATTTTATTGTGAAGATAGGATGTTGGGTTTTTGTCAAAGGCCTTTTCTGCCTTTGATCATATGTGTGTGTGTGTGTGTGTGTGTGTGTGTGTGTGTGTTTCCCTTTCAGTTTGTTTTTATGGTGGACTACACTGACAGATTTTGTAGGTTGAACCATTTCTTCATCTCTGGGATAAAGACTACTTGATCATGGTGGATAATCTTTCTGATGTGTTCTTGAATTCATTTTATAAGTATTTTATTGAATATTTTTGTTTTTATGTTCATAAGTTAAATTGGTCTGTATTTCTCTCTGTTGATTCATTATGTGATTAGGGTGTCAAGCTAACTGTGGCCTCATAAAATAAATTTGGTATTATTTTTTCTGCTTCTATTTTATGGGTAATTTGATGAGTACTGGCATTAACTCTCATTTGACAATCTTGTCATTGGGAGACTTTTAATGACTCTATTTTACAAAGTGTTTAAACATAGTTTATTTATATTTAAATAAGTATATTTATATTTTAAAATAGCTATATTTAAATAGTTTATATGATCTTTATTTAACTTTGGTAAGTGGTACCTATTGAGAAAATTATCCAATTCTTTTAGATTTTCCAGTCTGGTAGAGTACAGGTTTTAAAAGTATGTTCTTATGGTTCTTTTGATTTTCCTTGTGTGTTGCATGTCCCCCTTTTTGTTTTTGATTTTTGTTAGTTTGGATATTCTTCTTCCATCTTTTAATTAGTTTTCAGAAGGGTTTGTTTTTCTTGTTGACTTTTCTCAAAGAACTAACTCTTTATTTCACTAATTCTTTTTGCTTCTATTTTATTGGTATCAGTCCTCAGTTTGATTATTTCTTGCCATCCATTAAACTACCCATAAAATAGAAACATTTGAAACCTCCATATTCATCCCACTCACATGTGTCCTCAAACAAGGCCACACTCATTCCTACATGGCCACACCTTCTTTTCAAGGTTTTTTTTAATAAGTTCTGTTCATATCTAGCTGTAGAGATCTCTGAACATATTTCTATTGTTCCTCAGCAGTCTTTACTAGCTTCTCTTCCCATCTTTTTTGTCATCTCAGTCATCCACTATGTACTTCCTAAAACTCTATCTAAAAAAAGAACCAAAATATCAATATCAATAGATAGATAGATAGATAGATAGATAGATAGGTAGATAGATATAGATATATCCCAAATAAACAACTTCTTTCTCTGGGTTTGCTTTCGATTGCCTCCATCTCAGTCAGTGGCTTAAAATTTTTTCTCTGTCTTACCCACTATGCCTCTTATTTGACAAGGGGCCATGGCATACTGACGTATACCCAAAAAGTTGATAATAAGTTTTACATCTATTTCTTTTTGTGTGTGCTTTTGTTGGGGAGAGTTACGGTATTCGCCGATGTGACGTGCTTCACCTTAGACCTCTGTGTCTCCCCTCCCCTCCCCTCCAGTGTCATAACCATCTAATAACTGCTGATGCTAGACTTCAGTGCTTCATTGCTCTCCCCGCAATACCATGGAAACCTCAAGTGGAATCCTAGTTTCAGAGTCTCCCACGGAGTGACTTGAGACTTCTCTTGAAACATCACCACAGGCTTTTCTCCACTCCTTCATGACTTCCTTTCGCAGAGTCACTATTCTCCAACCGAGGCCTGGCAGATATATCTGTGTCTTATAGTGTCCAGGTGTTGCCAGGAATGTCCTAAGAGGGAAACTCTAACACAGAACTTTGTAGCTGAATCGTGGAGCGAGCCCATGTGTGCCATTACAGTTAGTAACTTCAGTGAAGAGTTCGCATCTGACTTTTACGGAAATGGATTGTTAGACTCCGTGGAAGCTGTGTGGGATCAGTACATGAGAACATCAGTGTGGGTGCAGAGATTCAAGAGGCAGAAGAGAAACAGTTATTGTAGACTCTGGTATTGGGTAGCTCCTGCCTTACACTTCTCCTGGTTAATCAATGGAACGGAATAGAGACATCTGAAATAGACTTACACTAATACACAATTGATTTTCAGGGCAAGTGTTAAAACACTTCCGAGGGGAAGATTCTTATGCCTCAGGAGCCCCTGACGACCCAGGTGGATAGCCATCACCTTGTCTGTGTATCTCCTGTTGGACTCAATAATGAACTCCATATGAATCTTAGACTTTAATAGGGAACTCTAAAATTGCAAAGCTTCTAGAATCCAGGAGAGTAACCGGGTAGGTGTTTTAGCCATTTCACACTTGAGTAGCAGCATGCTCAGGCCCGGATAATTTATAAAGAGCCGAGAGTTGTTTCTCACAGTTCTGCTCAAGATTATGGCACTTGCAGTGTTTGGTGAGAGGCTTTTGGTCACCGTGTCAATGGTAGAAAACATGAAGGTAAACAAACAAACAAACCAAAAAACAAGCAAAAAAATGAAAAAGGATGGAGTAACAAGACAAAGAAGATAATGGACTACTATGAAAATATGTTTACATTAAACACAGGCCTAAATCTATGTAAATTGACTTCCACTCAACAATAAAATGTTCTTGGTCAAAGATTTAGATATTTAAGATACTAACATAAACACAAAACAAACTTCCTTGACATATTTGTGGTCAGGACTTCTAAGCCGTAGCTAGATGCTAACTCATACTGCTGGATAGGCTAAAATAAAGGAGCATGAAAGTCCTCAAAATTGGAGAGCACACAGAGCAGTTAAAACCCTATCATTGGAGATGGGGGAACAGCATCAACCATCTAGAATTTGACTTGTTGATTTCTTACACAGGGAAATGCAATTTCTATGACTCAGAAATTATACAGTTCAAATTTGCTTAAGGAAAATGAATGGGTAAATCTCAAATGACTTGGCAGCAACTTCCTGGCAGCATCATTCACAATAGCCAAATGCTGAAAACAAGCCACAGTTTCATCAGTAGAAGAACTGATAGCCCTATTTTAGTTGACTAGTATAGAACCACTCAATAATAAGTGTTGTTCTGTGTGCTGAAACATAACCGAGGCCCACAACCATCGTGGTAAGGGAAAGAAGGCAAATAAATTGCACTGTGCAGAACGGTGGAGAACAACCAGAAGGGACACAGTGAGAGGTCACAGCGGCAGTGTCTTCCTGGAGCAGAATTTCTATGAATTGATACGGGTCTGTCTATGCGGATACATTCATTTGTCAGCTCATCAAGCTGTGACTATAAAAACTAGAGCATTTCAATGTCTGTGAGTTTTATACATCAGTTCAATAAAGAGTTATGAAATAAAGTAAAAATACTAAGGACTTAGCAAAAAGGGGAATACAGTCTTTACTGACTTTCACATTCTTTTTATTTTAATTATTTCTTCAGGAACTAATTGCGTCAAAGGGTATAGGCATATGAATAAATTAATGTTAAAAATTCTTATTCCAGGGGTTGGAATGATAGCTCATCAGTAAAGAATATATTCTGCTCTTGCTTAGGACCTGAGTTCAGTTCCTACTACTCAGCAGGGTGGCTTACAACCAACTGCCTATAATTCCAGCTCCAGGGGATCTGATTGTTTCTTCTGGCCCCTGAGGCACTGCACTCATGAGTCCATGAACTCACACAAAGACACACATACACATAAATAAAAAATAAATCTTAAGAATATCAATACAGAAATTCCTTCAGAGACGACAACAAGAAGTACAAAACCAAAATGGGTACGCAAAGTTCTTCATCACAGTTATATTTATACTAAAATAAACCGAAATGGTAAGAAAGAATTACAAGCCATTTACATGTGAATTATATCACAACTAAAAATTAGATCGATCATAAGGGAATGCTAATTATTGAATGGCGCTATTTAATAATGTAGACTATAGAAAGGCACAAATAGCCTTATTTCAGCCAGGCAAATAATACGTGAATGGGAAACTTTGCACAAATATGCACACATTGTTTATGACGACAGTTTCTGCGATTGTGCACAACTGTTGATGTTCTTACATTTTTTTGTGCTTCTTCTGTTATCAACAAATAAATTATGAGAGTATTAGAAAATTTTGTATTAAATCAAAAGTCATGTGGTGTATAGCTGAATTTGCTTTGCTCTTTTGGTTTTGTTTTTTTAATATGTTTATGTTCTTTGAAATTAAAGCACAATCACGGTATTTCTCTTTTCCCTTTCCTCCCTCCAACCCTTCCCACGCACCCTCACTTCCCCAACCTTTGTCCTCTCTCAAGAAGAGCAAGAGATGCCCACCAAGTCTTGGAAATCAGCTGCTCAGTTGTTGAAGGAAGTGGATACCGAATTAGATTATTTTTCCTCTTGATAAAACCAGTCTCCCTTTCTCCTTCCGGCTTTCTCAGCCATCTCGCTACTCTACCCAGCTCCAATTCTGCTAACCTGTGAACCGTGAAGAGCAGCGACGCTCTTTAGGAGATGGCGGCGAACACTGGTATCACAAACACCCAGGCCATCGTGGAAATACATTTCATTTGGCTCCGTTTCCTAGTCTGCAAACTTGCTTTAATCAAAATTGGAATCAGCGCGATAAGAAGTCAGGTACATCTCAGTCTCACTGTTTGATATTTTACAGAAATTAAGTGAGCTCAGGATCCTGCCAGCGATCACCCTGGACTGGAGTGTTTGTGTGCGCAGCACAGGCAGGCACGGGGCTCAGGGCTTACTGTAGAGAAACAATCTATAGCATCCGATCAGTTAATGAGAACCAGGGCAATGAATAATTACATATAGAAAGAGTTGCGGGAGACTGAACGAAGAGATGTCAAAACTATTTTTATCGGGTTTTATTTTATTTGCCCTAAAGCAAATCCAGAGGTTGCTACAGGACAGTGCACATAAAACAGGGCTGTGAAGGGAATCTCCCACAGAAAATGCTCCCTCGCTGGCTTTGCTGGCAGTTGAGTTCACAGTAGAAACGCATTCAATTCCACATAGTAATAGTGCTTTAATAACAGATGAAAATATGTTTTATGGTGTGTGTTGATAACTAAATGCTTATCCTATATATAGAAATTCAAATAATTGGAATTTCTCATAGCTAGCATCCAGTTGAGACCACTGGAGAATACCTTGATACAGAAGGTTAAAATCAATAGACTGTGTTTTGGTTATTTTTCAGAAGATGTCTGCTGTATGGTTAATATACTATATTTGTATTATGGGCTCTGGTTCCTGTAAATCTGAGGTCTCTCTTTCTTGAATGAATGAGGAGATAAGCAATTGAATTTGAAAGATACTTTATGCAACAGAAAAGCAATTTTGTTCCTGGTTATCAGAGGGCAAGAAGTGAACTAGCAATTGAGTGCAAAATATTTTTAACCTTTGAGATTCTGGTTTGCTTTAGACTCACTAAAGATTGAATTTTTCAACACATCTTAGCCTATGCGTGATGTCAATGGAATATTTTGCTTAAATTTCAATGTATTTGTAGCAATTTTATTTTATCCTTAATGGATATAGAATATAAGAATTTTGTTTTTGAATTACAATATGGACACATAAGTTATAGTATGTAGTATTGTTATGATTTGGGGACTTTGTAATGATTTGATGGTTCATAATTATTTATGGAGTTTATGTATCTGGCAGGAAAAGGCTGGCAACTTCTCACATTTTAAGGTGATGCTGTATTGTGCATCTCCCTTTCTTCCTAGATACATTTGAAAATAATCGTGACTCAGGAACTGGGCAGATGGATCAGTGGGTAAAGAGCTTTCCATGCAAGAGTGAGGACCCTGAACACCTGTAAAACAGCTGGGCACGTGTGGAGGCCCCTTTATCCCAGAGTTTAAGCAAGAGAGAGCAGGAACTCCTAGGACAAGCTATCCTGAAAGATTGGCTTATCAGTAAGCTCTGGGTTCAAGTGAGATGGCCTGCCTCAGATGAGTAAGAGACCCCATACACACACTGGTAAGGATGTAGATAAACACCCCCACAAGGAGCATCCATACATAATGTGAACATGCCAGTGCACACATGTAGATACAACACACACATCTGCATGCCTAAAATATATGACTTAAAACTACTCGTTTTAAATCAACGAGTCTTGAAACTTTATGAACAACGGTTCTGTATTGATTACTCAAGGGTATAACTGACACTGTGTTTATGTAGTATTTTTGAAAAATCAGAACATGCTAGACTTGATTTGTTAGTCTATCTGCCAGTCCTGTTAGCCACCCTCTAAGACAGGTACCATTGACGTTCATATTCTGGTGCTGATGTCCTTATGTGGTTCCTCTTGTAGTGTACCAGCATTGGCTTTTGTGAGAGATAGTATTCTGGAAAAGTGATGGTGTGTTAGTCCTGAGGCTTGGTCAAGTAAGAATTTGCCCCAGCTGACAATAAAATACCCTGCTCTTGGGGCATGGAAGTGAGAGAACCTGATTTTAGATACCAGCAACCATGTAAAGGGAAGTATAGTTGTGCATCTTTGTAACCCTAGCACTTGAGGGGTGGGGTGGACACAGGACTACTGGGCCTTGCATGTTTGGCTAATAACCAAAAATACTATGAGCTTAAGGTTCAGTGAGGCACCTGATAAAGTGGAATAAGGTGGAGAGTAATAGAGGTAGCCATATATACTCTGACTTAACACACACACACACATACACACACACACACACACACACACACACACAGAGGGAGAGAGAGAGAGAGAGAGTGTGAGAGAGAGAGAGACAGACAGACAGACAGACAGACATAGATAGACAGACTCTGTCTTTGCCATTCAGCTTTTTTTTTGTCTATATAGCTCTTTGCCATATTCAGTTCCTTCTGCTGTGAATTCCAATGGATAAAAACGTGGATTTGATTTTCTGGCTCATACTATTCTATGAACAAAGACAAGTAGTAGTTCCGGAGATATATTCCTTTACTATCAACCTTAGACTTACTTCTGTCATTCACTCAGCTCTTGAATCATTGCATTCTTCTCCCTATGGGGAACCATGTGCTTGGAAACTTGGTCTCAGAAGGTCTCCATGGTCTTCCCACAGGTCTTCATCTCTAGTGCCTCTCTCTTCTGTTCACTTGGCCCTGTCTTGCTGGAATTGCCGATTATCTAGTGGCGTTCCTTAATTATTGGTTGGACTCCTCCCTAATTTTTTTATATATTATTTAATACATCGAAGTAAAGTCTATTATAATACAGGATTTCTACCTTTAGTAACAGATGTGAACCAGGAATGCACAGTCCCTCCATTCTGATACTAGCATCCATAGACAGTGATTCTTACAGGCAACTTCATTTCCTGTTCTGTCAACACTGAGAACTCCTAGCTGCCCACTATGGATCCCAGAAACCCACTTTAGTTGGCTGTGCTAGTTTTGTTTTATAGGTGTGATAAACTACATAGCATAGACAATTGAGAGGGGCAGCTTTATGTTTGAGCTCACAGTTTCGGAGGCCTCAGTTCATAACCTTTGGGTTCACTGAGTCTCAGCCCATGATGACACAGAAGAACACTATAGCACAAAAGCTACACACTGTCATGACTGACAGAAAGCAGAAAGAACAAAAGGCACCAGAGATCAGGTATAATTCTCAGTGGTTCCCCCTTGGTGACCTTTCTTCAGTTAGGTTCCACTTCCCAAAGTATCCATCCCTTTTCCAAATAACCACACCAGCCAAGGGTCAATTGTTTCCCACATGAGCCTACAAGGAACAGTTCATAGCCAATCACAATCTAATACATCAGGGCCAGTTTATTCAAATTTACATTCTTAAGTTCTCATTTCTGTTTTCATTAGACTTAGAGTCGAGAAGATAATGTTTTACAGGAAAATTTTGGGTGATTTTTAAACCACACTAGAACAGATCTAAGAGATGCAATGTTTTATCAGGTGACAACCTGGATACTGTGTGCAACCTGCCATTGTCTGCAGCGGAAGACAGGACTCCTCATGATGGCTCACCAAGGAAGGCATTTTAGAGACAATTGTATTTCGAGTTTGATTTTAAACACACAATAAGATTTGGGGAGGCCAGTAGAGGGAAGAATTTGGACTGTGTGTGCACAAGAAAATGGTGGTGAGTTAGGGTTTGACTGGCCAATCATGATCTCAGTAATAGAGAAGTGGGTTGAAGACAGTTGTAGGGGCAGGTTGTGAGCATTGGTTCACATAATATAGTCAAAAGAATTTTGTAGTCTTCAAAGTGTCCTAGCTATATGGTAAAGTATTGTTACAATTCTAGAGAATGTGGTGGTGCTGTGAAATAGTATTTGATCTGGGGCTTTGTTATTGCTTTCAAAGAAAAGATTTTTGAAGATCATTGCTTTGTATAGCTCTCCTCCATGTTCTGTTGCCCGTAGCAATCTTTCTTATTGACTTCTTTGCAGCCATCTTGAGTATAGATGGTGAAACTGAAGAAAAAGGCCCCATGCTTTGCACTGCCTTGAAAGGTTCCTCCTCTCTTTAAAAGTTTAGACTTTTTATAACTGTGTCAACTCAACTCCCAGCTGGCCTACCTAGCCTGGAGGTTTGTTTACCGCTCAGCAGGGATTTGTTTACCTCCCGGGAAGAGAAGAGTCAAGAAGATAAAAGCCAATCATGGAAGTAGAATGGCAGTACTGGATAGAGAATACAAAGAAAATAAGATTAGAAGCATCAGGGTCCAACTAGGGTTGACTTTAACAATACCACAGTGACCCTGGGAAGCCTGCCGAACACACATGGTATATCACTTTGTTGTGAAAGTTGTTAGACATATGTTACATCTCCTAATATCGCTTGTACCTGATGAACACAAAACCTTGAACTTTCAGGTTTAAAATGTCTGCTTTGACTTCATTTGTCTCTCCCCCTAGATATGCTTTCTTTGGGTTCCCTCTTTAGGTTGGCTGTGCCGACTCAAGCTGGGGGAGATGACTGACTTGGGTGGACTAAGAGTTAATAAAATACAATCCACCTTTCTATGCGGATATATGGACTTTCTTTCAGGTGGAGTTTTTTGGTAATTTCAGCAATAGACCAAGCTGAAGGGGCTATGAAGTCATAACCCGACATCTGAGTGGATCAACTCATTCTTAGTGCTATTTATTGTTTGATAATTGCTGCTACGATGGTGGTGTGGATATTGTTATTTCTCACTAATTAGAATAGCCAAATAGCCAGGAATTGTAGCTCCCAGAGCTTGAAAATGGAAGGTTTCAGTGTATGAGCATTTATAGGCTGATGTGTATTTTGTTTATAGCTTAGGAAGATGAATTATTTTGATTTGAATTATTTTGATGAATTTTTAGGTGGTTGAATTATTTTGCTCCTGAAGACATCTAAGATCTTTTTAAAAAGCCATTTTGGAGCCTCTCTAAAGAAAACTTCTGATCTTGCTAATACACTTGAGTATAGAGTGAGATAAATGATTTTGGAGTATTAAAAAATTCAAATATAAACCAGCCCACAAATCACAATCCCAAAGAACCTAGACAACATTGAGGACCCTAAGAGAGACATACATAGATCTAGTCTACATGGGAAGTGGAAAAAGACAAAATCTCTTGAGTAAATTGGGAGCATAGGGACCTTGGGAGAGGGTTGAAGGGGAGGGGAGAGACAGGGAAGGGAGCAGAAAAAAAGGTAGAGTTCAATAAAAATCAATAAAAAAAGCAAGTTAAAAATACATAATGCTATTTGGAGATTAAATAGAATTGTTGGAATCATTTATTTTCCAATCTGTTAAAGTTGTAAATATGGGCATCCTGTTCTGATCATTTCAACAGCCCTTTTTGACCTGCTCACCACTAGGTACCAGATCTTGGGGTTCTTTGACTCAGGGGTTCTGATCAGGGGCAGTGTTTCCCTAGCATACATGAAGCCCTGAGTTATGGAGCCTATGATTTGATTCTTGGCTCAATACAATTAAATCACTGCTCAAAGTTCACCAAGCACTTGTAGTCTAGTTCATGAAAGCAGAGCAGCAAGAGTTAGCATAACTAATTCATTTATTTGAATCAAAAAGAATTTAAAGAAGAGAAGCCAAATATAGTAAAAGAATGATGGGGAAAAGCAGTTAGTTAAAATACTCAAATATATATTTTCTATTGAACTGGTTGTTTATGCAAGAGGCATTTACTTCCTAGTGATTAGACAGTTTGTTTTTGAATTATACCAGGAAGTAAATAGGTGAATCCTTCAAAATATTTTAAATTGAAATTTGTGACCAATCTACATCATGAAAATGTATTAATGAATCTTTCATTCAACAGACATTCATTGACACTTACAAGTCTTTTAGTAACCATGTTAGACAGAGGTAGTTTTCAAATGCCAACATCTAGAAATTAGGTAGAGAACAGTGAACTAATTGCTGCAGTTTAGCAATGGGTAGGTATTTTTCTAGAGAACCAACATGGTTGGTTTTTGCACTGCTGGAGAGAAACACTGCCGTTTATTGGAAGTTCCCAATAAATGTCATTCAAGATGGAAAATCAAGAGCGGTCCCAGGAAACCACGAATTCTGAGAACAAGAAGGGCTTTTGGTAAGTGGTGTGGGAGAATTGTCTGTATTCTGTCAATCATATTTTAATAAAACGCTGATTGGCCAGGCAGGAAGTATAGGTGGGTCAACCAGATAGGAAGCAGAGGTGGAGCAATGAGAACAGGACTATTCTGGGAAGCAGGAAGCTCCCTCTGCCATTCCTGCCCAGACCACCAAAGAGGAAAGATGTAAGCTGCCACGCTGAGAAAGGTATTGAGCCGTGTGGCTAACGTAGATAACAATAATGGATTAATATAAGTTACAAGGACTAATAAGAATCCTGACCTAATGGGCCAATCAGTTTATAATCTTATGGAGTCCTGTGTGTAATTTTCTTTGGGGCTTGCGAGCTGTGGGGTACTGGGCAGGACAGAAACCCCAACCAGTCGGCTCTCATGCTACAGGTAAGGGACTGTTTATGACTCTTTTATAAGCTGCTCCCGTTCTTCAAGCCCTGCAAGCCTCTAGGCAGATAGCATAGGCCTCGCAAAGATGCCAGGAGAAACCTGCACAAAGGTGAGTGCACCCTGGGGCGTTTGTGGGAGGAGGCTGTGGGATGATTAGAGTTTCTTAACAACCTTAAAGGATTTCTTCCACATCTTTTCTAGGGACCCAGTTTTGCCTTTACTCCTCACTAACCTC